>NC_082714.1:2483511-2756011 GCF_030144855.1 Hypanus sabinus
TGTTTCTGCATCCTCGCCACCACCCAACCCTAGCACTCCTCTGCCACCTGTCCCACACCAACTGCCCCCCCCCATGCCTGTTACCCTCCACTCTCACCATTTCCAACATCCTTTGTTCCCACCAGATTTACAAACTTGCTCTCGACTCCACATTGACAAATACAGTACTGCGCAAAAGTCTAGGCATTCTTGCTATATATATGTGCCTAAGACTTGTGCACAGTACTGTAGGAGTAGAATTAGGCCATTCAGCCCATTGAATTGGCTCCACCATTCCATCAAGGCTGATTTATTTTCCCTCTCAATCCCTTTTTCCTACCTTCTCCCGTGAACCTTTGATGCCCTGTCTAATTAAGACCCTATCAACCTCTGCTTTAAATATACCCAGGACTTGGCCTCCACAACCATCTGTGGCAATGAATTCCACAGATTCACCACCCTCTGGCTAAAGAAATTCCTTCTCACCTCTGTTCTAAATGGACACCCCTGTATTCTGAGGCTGTGTCCTCTTGGCTCTCCCATGATAGGAAGCATCCTCTCCACATCCATTTTATTGAGGCCTCTCAATATTCAGTAGCTTTCAATGAGATTTCCCCCACCCCATTCTTCTAAACACCACTGAGCACAGGCCCAGAGCCAACATTCCTAGGATGATTCTCATGAATCTCATCTGGGCCCTCTCCAATGCTAGCACAACTTTTCAAAACTCCTCCACATACCCCAGATGCGGTCTGATCAATGCCTTATACAGGCTCAGCAAAGGGCCGGTACCTGAGGTTGTGGCAGTACAGAAGGCGGGGGAGCAGGCTCTTGAAGATGTTGTAGCTGAGGCAGTTGGAGAGGTTGGTCTCTTCCATACACTCCTCGGACACCTGCAGGAGGTAGGCCAGAGCGGAGCAGTTGATAGGGGTCAACCTCCCAGCCAGACTGCCAGTTCGCAGGGCGTCTGCCACCCCTTTGGCGATGTCTGTGTGCTGCAGCTCGTGCAGGCAGTGCATGATGTTGACTGTCCGCGAGGAGATGACGTAGTCCGTGTTGAGGCAGCCCTGAAGGTGGTGGGCCACGGGGGTCCGGTAGCTGTTGTGCTCGTCCCTTGTCAGGAGCAGGCCCTGCAGCAGCCGATTCACCTCAGGAGAGAGAAGCCCAGAGAGGAACCGTATAAAAACATCTAGGTGGCCATCCTCTGACTGCAGTGACTTACTGACAGCATTCTTAAAGTGATTGTGGAAGCCAATCTTGGGCCAGGACATGGCACTCTCAGTAAATAGATCAAATATGGCCCTTTTAGAGGCAGTGTAATAATAGATGGCAGCCAGGTACTCCTGCACAGTAATGTGTGTGAAATAGTAAACTGTGCAGATACTCGATTCATCCTTGACAAAGATCTTACTGCACAACCCTCCCTGTAGTGATGAAAGGTCAATACCATGGGCCTTTATGTCCTGCTCGTAGAAAACAAACTTGCGCTTAATTAACCCACAAAATGCCAGCCTGCTCAGGTTGGCAATCAGTTTCCTGTTGTTGCAAAAGGCTTGTTCAATCTTCAGTGCCTCCTGTTCCTTTTCCTGCCAATCCCCATTGAGAATCATTTTGAAGAAATGGGTGTAGATTTCTGTCATGGTCTGGGGGAAGTTGCCGGCTTTCTGTCCATCGTTACTTGTTCTGAGGTAGTAGGCGAGAGATAGGCCAATCATTAGACAAAAGGAAGGCACGGAGCACAATATGTTCAGTGACTTATGGGCTTTTATGTGTGAAAAGACCTCCGTGGCCACTGCTTTTTCTTCGAACAGCGTTTCCAAGAAGTCTTCCATCTCCACTTCTTCGAAGCCCCTGAGTTCCGTCATCCTGTCTACAAGACCTGCTGGGATTTGGCTTGCTGCAGTTGGGCGTGAGGTGATCCAGACTGTTGCCTGAGAGAAGATGTTGCCTCGTATTATGTTGGTGATTAAGTTGTCGATTTGGATGTCCTTCTTTGGGTCAACACAGATCTGTGAGTTTGAGAACTCCAGTGGGTACTTGAACTCATCCAAACCATCAAAGACTAGCACCACCTTTGCTGACCCATTCAGAATGTGGTTGGCTTCAGCAATGTGGGGAAAGGTCAACTTGACCAGCTTTTCTGCAGATATCCTCTCAAAGGAGTTCAGCTCCCGAAACATGAAGGGAAATATAAAAGTGACGTCTCTGCACAACTCCCCCTTCAACCATTTGTACACAAGGATTTTTACCAAAGTGCTCTTCCCAATTCCAGCCACTCCAACTGTCACTGAGATCCGTGGTGGCATACTAACTTTCGATGAGGGCAGGAAGAGCCTGTCCAGTGGGGTGTGTCTTGAGCTGTTCTTCACGCCTCTGGTGGCTTCTGTTTGCATGACGTCATGTTCCTTCTGCTGGATGTCCGTGAGCCCGTCGATTAGCAAGAGGTTGGTGAGTCGTTCCAGGGATGGCTGCTCACACATGGTACTGAGGTCATGGCCACTGCCAAACTTACTCTGTAGAACTTCCATGTGCTTCTGTATCATTGGTTCTTTAAACAAGAACAAAAGAGATTGGAATGAAGATCAAACAACACAGTGAAATAAGGAAGTACAGTTTTTCCAGATGTTAGATCCTGGTATCACATGCACAAAATGCTGGAGAAACTCAGCAGGTCAAGCAGTATCTCAGGAAATGACAGGAGACCTGAATCTAAGGAGACCTTTCTTCATGATCCCAGCCCAAAACGTTGACTGTTTATTCATTTCCATAAATGCTGCCTGACCCACTGAGCTCCTCCAGCATTTTGAGTGTGTTACTCTGGACTTCCAGCATCTGCAGAATCTCTTATTTTTTAATTTAAAGGATCAGAAGTCAAGAATGAGGTATAAAACTTGTTGCTTACTGCTGTGTTATTGTATTTCGAGAACAAAGAATGGACATAAAAGAAGGAACAAAGAAATCATGATTGTCCTCTACAAAAACTATCTCCAACTGAAAAGTTTTCCTTGAAGAGAAAATCCTACAAAATATTATGGATAAAGCTCTGCCCACCATTGAGCACAACTACATAGAGTACTGTCACGGGAAAGCAGCATCCATCATCGAAATGATATGGGTAGAGCTGCATAACACTAAGGGGCAGAAAACGCTGGTGGGAGTTGTGTACCGGACACCTAACAGTAATAGTGAGGTTGGGGATGGCATTAAACAGGAAATTAGAAATGCGTGCAATAAAGGAACAGTAGTTATAATGGGTGACTTCAATCTACATATAGATTGGGTGAACCAAATTGGCAAGGGTGCTGAGGAAGAGGATTTCTTGGAATGTATGTGGGATGGTTTTCTGAACCAACATGTCGAGGAACCAACTAGAGAGCAAGCCATTCTAGATTGGGTATTGAGCAATGAGGAGGGGTTAGTTAGCAATCTTGTTGTGCGAGGCCCCTTGGATAAGAGTGACCATAATATGGTGGAATTCTTCATTAAGATGGAGAGTGACATAGTTAATTCAGAAACAAAGGTTCTGAACTTAAAGAAGGGTAACTTTGAAGGTATGAGACATGAATTGGCTAAGGTAGACTGGCAAATGATACTTAAAGGGTTGACGGTGGATGGCAAAAAAATAAACCAGGGAAGGTATTGCACCCGTGGCTGACAGAGGAAATTAGGGATAGTATCAAGTCCAAAGAAGAAACATATAAATTAGCAAAAAAAAAAGCGGCACACCTGAGGACTGGGAGAAATTCAGAGACCAGCAGAGGAGGACAAAGGGCTTAATTAGGAAAGGAAAAAAAGATTATGAGAGAAAGCTGGCAGGGAACATAAAAACTGACTGTAAAAGCTTTTATAGATACGTGAAAAGAAGAAGATTGGTCAAGACAAATGTAGGTCCCTTACAGTCAGAAACAGATGAATTGATCATGAGGAACAAGGACGTGGCAGACCAATTGAATAACTACTTTGGTTCTGTCTTCACTAAGGAGGACATAAATAATAGACAATAGGTGCAGAAGTAGACCATTCAGCCCTTTGAGCCTGCACCGCCATTCTGAGATCATGGCTGATCATCTACTATCAATACCCGGTTCCTGCCTTGTCACCATATCCCTTGATTCCCCTATCCATAAGATACCTATCCAGCTCCTTCTTGAAAGCATCCAGAGAATTGGCCTCCACTGCCTTCCAAGGCAGTGCATTCCAGACCCCCACAACTCTCTGGGAGAAGAAGTTTTTCCTTAACTCTGTCCTAAATGACCTACCCCTTATTCTCAAACCATGCCCCCTGGTATTGGACTCTCCCAGCATCTGGAACATATTTCCTGCCTCTATCTTGTCCAATTCCTTAATAATCTTATATGCTGCAATCAGATCCCCTCTCAATCTCCTTAATTCCAGCGTGTACAAGCCCAGTCTCTCTAACCTCTCTGCGTAAGACAGTCCGGACATCCCAGGAATTAACCTCGTGAATCTACACTGCACTTCCTCTACAGCCAGGTGTCCTTCCTTAACCCTGGAGACCAAAACTGCAGACAATACTCCAGCTGAGGTCTCACCAGGGCCCTGTACAAATGCAAAAGGATTTCCTTGCTCTTGTACTCAATTCCCTTTGTAATAAAGGCCAACATTCCATTAGCCTTCTTCACTGCCTGCTGCACTTGCTCATTCACCTTCAGTGACTGATGAACAAGGACTCCGAGATCTCTTTGTATTTCTCCCTTACCTAGCTCTACACCGTACAGATAATAATTTGCCTTCCTGTTCTTACTCCCAAAGTGGATAACCTCACACTTATTCACATTAAACGCCATCTGCCAAAAATCTGCCCACTCACTCAGCCTATCCAAGTCACCCTGAATTCTCCTAACACCCTCATCACATGTCACACTGCTACCCAGCTTAGTATCATCAGCAAACTTGCTGATGTTATTCTCAATGCCTTCATCTAAATCGTTGATGTAAATCATAACCAACTGTGGTCCCAATACCGAGCCCTGTGGCACCCCACTAGTCACCACCTGCCATTCCGAGAAACACCCATTCACCGCTACCCTTTGCTGTCTTTCTGCCAACCAGTTTTCTATCCATGTCAATATCTTCCCCCCAATGCCATGAGCTCTGATTTTACCCACCAATCTCCTATGTGGGACCTTATCAAATGCCTTCTGAAAATCGAGGTACACTACATCCACTGGATCTCCCTTGTCTAACTTCCTGGTTACATCCTCGAAAAACTCCAATAGATTAGTCAAGCATGATTTGCCCTCGGTATATCCATGCTGGCTGGGCCCAATCCTATCACTGCTATCTAGATATGCCACTATTTCATCTTTAATAATGGACTCTAGCATCTTCCCCTCTACTGATGTTAGGCTGACAGGACAATAGTTCTCTGTTTTCTCCCTCCCTCCTTTCTTAAAAAGTGGGATAACATTAGCCATTCTCCAATCCTCAGGAACTGATTCTGAATCTGAAGAACATTGGAAAATGATTACCAATGCATCTGCAATTTCCAGCGCCACCTCCTTTAATAATCAGACCATCTGGACCTGGGGATTTGTCAGTCTACTCATCACCGTTTCCTTCCTAATGTCAATCTGTTTCATTTCCTCTGTTACCCTATGTCCTTGGCCCATCCATACATCTGGGAGATTGCTTGTGTCTTCCTTAGTGAAGACAGATCTAAAGTACTTATTAAATTCTTCTGCTATTTCTCTGTTTCCCATAACAATTTCACCCAATTCATTCTTCAAGGGCCCAACATTGTTCTTAATGATCTTCTTTCTCTTCACATACCTAAAAAACCTTTGCTATCCTCCTTTATATTCCTGGCTAGCTTGCATTCATACCTCATTTTTCTCCCCGTATTGCCTTTTTAGTTAAGTTCTGCTGTTCCTTAAAAATTTCCCAATCATCTGTCTTCCCACTCACCTTAGCTCTGTCATACTTCCTCTTTTTTAATGCTATGCAATCTCTGACTTCCTTTGTCAACCACTGTGGCCCCTTTCCCCCCTTTGAATCCTTCTTTTTCCGGGGGATGAATTGATTTTGCACCTTGTGCATTATTATTAGAATACCTGCCATTGCTGTTCCACTGTCTTTTCTGCTAGGATATCCGTCTAGTTAACTTTGGCCAGCTCCTCCCTCTTTGCCCCATAGTCTCCCCTGTTCAACTGCAACACTGACACCTCCGATCTGCCCTTATCCTTCTCAAATTGCAGATAAAAACTTATCATAATTTGGTCATCTTCTGGAAATAGTAGGGGACCGAGGGTCTAGTGAGATGGAGGAACTGAGGGAAATACATGTTAGTAGGGAAGTGATGTTAGGTAAATTGAAGGGATTAAAGGCAGATAAAATCCCCAGGGCCAGATGGTCTGCATCCCAGAGTGTTTAAGGAAGTAGCCCAAGAAATAGTGGATGCATTAGTGATAATTTTTCAAAACTCCTTATATTCTGGATTAGTTCCTGAGGATTGGAGGGTGGCTAATGTAACCCCACTTTTTAAAAAAGGAGGGAGAGAAAAAACGGGGAATTATAGACGGGTTAGTCTGACATTGGTGGTGGGGAAAATGCTAGAGTCGGTTATCAAAGATGTGATAACAGCACATTTGGAAAGGGGTGAAATCATCAGACAAAGTCAGCATGGATTTATGAAAGGAAAATCATGTCTGACGAATCTTATAGAATTTTTTGAAGATGTAACTAGTAGAGTGGATAGGGGAGAGCCAGTGGATGTGGTATATTTAGATTTTCAAAAGGCTTTTGACAAGGTCCCACACAGGAGATTAGTGTGCAAACTTAAAGCACACGGTATTGGGGGTATGGTATTGATATGGATAGAGAATTGGTTGGCAGACAGGAAGCAAAGAGTGGGAGTAAACGGGACCTTTTCAGAATGGCAGGCAGTGACTAGTGGGGTACCGCAAGGCTCAGTGCTGGAACCCCAGTTGTTTACAATATATATTAATGATTTAGACAAGGGAATTAAATGCAGCATCTCCAAGTTTGCAGATGACACGAAGCTGGGCGGCAGTGTTAGCTGTGGCTGTGAGGAGGATGCGAAGAGGATGCAGGGTGACTTGGATAGGTTAGGTGAGTGGGCAAATTCATGGCAGATGCAATTTAATGTGGATAAATGTGAGGTTATCCACTTTGGTTGCAAAAACAGGAAAACAGATTATTATCTGAACAGTGGCCGATTAGGAAAAGGGGAGATACAACGAGACCTGGGTGTCATTGTACACCAGTCATTGAAGGTGGGCATGCAGGTACAGCAGGCGGTGAAAAAGGCAAATGGTATGTTGGCATTCATAGCAAAAGGATTTGAGTACAGGAGCAGGGAGGTTCTACTGCAGTTGTACAAGGCCTTGGTGAGACCGCACCTAGAGTATTGTGTGCAGTTTTGGTCCCCTAATCTGAGGAAAGACATTCTTGCCATAGAGGGAGTACAAAGAAGGTTCACCAGATTGATTCCTGGGATGGCAGGATTTTCATATGAAGAAAGACTGGATCGACTAGGCTTATATTCACTGGAATTTAGAAGACTGAGGGGGGATCTTATTGAAACGTATAAAATTCTAAAGGGATTGGACAGGCTAGATGCAGGAAGATTGTTTCCGATGTTGGGGAAGTCCAGAACGAGGGGTCACAGTTTCAGGATAAAGGGGAAGCCTTTTAGGACCGAGATGAGGAAAAACTTCTTCACACAGAGAGTGGTGAATCTGTGGAATTCTCTGCAACAGGAAAGAGTTGAGGCCGGTTCATTGGCTATCTTTAAGAGGAAGTTAGATATGACCTTTGTGGCTAAAGGGATCAGGGGGTATGGAGAGAAAGCAGGTACAGGGTTCTGAGTTGGATGATCAGCCATGATCATACTGAATGGCGGTGCAGGCTCGAAGGGCTGAATGGCCTACTCCTGCACCTACTTTCTATGTTTCTGTTTCTATCAAGGACTCCCATCACCCTAGCCAGGCTCTCTTCTCCCTGCTGCCATCAGGTAGGAAGTACAGGAGCCTCATGACCCACACATTAGGTTCAGGAAGTTATTACCCCAAAACCATCAGGCTCCTAACCCAGAGTGGATAACTTCACTCAACTTCATTCACCCCGTCACTGAAATGTCCCCACAACCTATGGATCTTTTTCAAGGACTCTTCATCTCATGTTCTTGATATTTATTGCTTATTTATTTACTCATTTGTATTTGCTCAGTTTGTGGTCTTTTACATTTTGGTTGTTTGTCCATCCTATTGGGTGTGGTCTTTCATTGACTCTATCATGTTTCTTGGATTTACTGTGAATACCCACAGAGAAATGAATGTCAAGGTTGTATGTAGTGACATATGTACTTTGATAATAAATTTGCTTTGAACTTTTCAACGTTCCATTAATAACAATTAACCTATAAAACAGCCAATACAAGTGTGTTGATGCCTACTGCAGGAAAACTGAGAAGCTTCTGGAAAAATGCAGAAGCAACCATACAATTATGAGAAAACTCACTAAACAATTACTTGCACGTATGATAATATAAAGGTACAAGTAGGCAGAGAAAAGTTAAACTACGAGAAAAATAACAACTCCACACCCTAATCCAACACATGTAAGGGGCTAGTCATTTCTAAAACAAGGTATGTAGAATTTTATACAGCATCAAAGCAGGCCCTTTGGCCTATCTTGCCCATGCTGGCCAAGATGCCCCATCCAAGCTAGTCCCATTTACCAATGTTTGGCCCAAAACCTCCTAAAACTTTCCAAGCTTTGTAACCTGCCCAACTGTACTTTAAACAAATCGTTCCTCTGGCAGCTGATTCCACATATAGTGCGTGTTACTCTGAACTTTCTGTGTCGTTGTGCAAGATCCTGAGCTGGCAGCTCTTCCCTGGAGCAGTCTGCTCCATGACATGAATGGGGAGAGCAAACAACTCTCTGTAACATGAATGGGGAGAGTAAACATCTCTCTGTAACATGAATGGGGAGAACAAACATCTCTCTGTAACATGAACGGGGAGAGCAAACAACTCTCTGTAACATGAATGGGGAGAGTAAACAACTCTCTGTAACATGAATGGGGAGAGTAAACAACTCTCTGTAACATGAACGGGGAGAGCATACATCTCTCTGTAACATGAATGGGGAGAGCATACATCTCTCTGTAACATGAATGGGGAGAGCATACATCTCTCTGTAACATGAATGGGGAGAGTAAACATCTCTCTGTAACATGAATGGGGAGAACAAACATCTCTCTGTAACATGAACGGGGAGAGCAAACAACTCTCTGTAACATGAATGGGGAGAGCAAACAACTCTCTGTAACATGAATGGGGAGAGTAAACAACTCTCTGTAACATGAATGGGGAGAGTAAACAACTCTCTGTAACATGAATGGGGAGAGTAAACATCTCTCTGTAACATGAATGGGGAGAACAAACATCTCTCTGTAACATGAACGGGGAGAGCAAACAACTCTCTGTAACATGAACGGGGAGAGCAAACAACTCTCTGTAACATGAATGGGGAGAGTAAACAACTCTCTGTAACATGAATGGGGAGAGTAAACAACTCTCTGTAACATGAACGGGGAGAGCATACATCTCTCTGTAACATGAATGGGGAGAGCATACATCTCTCTGTAACATGAATGGGGAGAACAAACATCTCTCTGTAACATGAATGGGGAGAGCAAACAACTCTCTGTAACATGAATGGGGAGAGTAAACATCTCTCTGTAACATGAATGGGGAGAGCATACATCTCTCTGTAACATGAATGGGGAGAACAAACATCTCCCTGTAACATGAATGGGGAGAGCATACATCTCTCTGTAACATGAATGGGGAGAGCATACATCTCTCTGTAACATGAATGGGGAGAACAAACATCTCTCTGTAACATGAACGGGGAGAGCATACAACTCTCTGTAACATGAATGGGGAGAGTAAACAACTCTCTGTAACATGAATGGGGAGAGCATACATCTCTCTGTAACATGAATGGGGAGAGTAAATATCTCTCTGTAACATGAATGGGGAGAGCAAACAACTCTCTGTAACATGAATGGGGAGAACAAACATCTCTCTGTAACATGAATGGGGAGAGCATACATCTCTCTGTAACATGAATGGGGAGAGTAAACATCTCTCTGTAACATGAATGGGGAGAGTAAACATCTCTCTGTAACATGAATGGGGAGAGTAAACATCTCTCTGTAACATGAATGGGGAGAGTAAACATCTCTCTGTAACATGAATGGGGAGAGTAAACATCTCTCTGTAACATGAATGGGGAGAGCATACAACTCTCTGTAACATGAATGGGGAGAGTAAACATCTCTCTGTAACATGAATGGGGAGAGTAAACATCTCTCTGTAACATGAATGGGGAGAGCATACAACTCTCTGTAACATGAATGGGGAGAGTAAACATCTCTCTGTAACATGAATGGGGAGAGTAAACATCTCTCTGTAACATGAATGGGGAGAGTAAACATCTCTCTGTAACATGAATGGGGAGAGCATACATCTCTCTGTAACATGAATGGGGAGAGCATACATCTCTCTGTAACATGAATGGGGAGAGTAAACATCTCTCTGTAACATGAATGGGGAGAGTAAACATCTCTCTGTAACATGAATGGGGAGAGTAAACATCTCTCTGTAACATGAATGGGGAGAGTAAACATCTCTCTGTAACATGAATGGGGAGAGCATACATCTCTCTGTAACATGAATGGGGAGAGCATACATCTCTCTGTAACATGAATGGGGAGAGTAAACATCTCTCTGTAACATGAATGGGGAGAGTAAACATCTCTCTGTAACATGAATGGGGAGAGTAAACATCTCTCTGTAACATGAATGGGGAGAGTAAACATCTCTCTGTAACATGAATGGGGAGAGTAAACATCTCTCTGTAACATGAATGGGGAGAGTAAACATCTCTCTGTAACATGAATGGGGAGAGCATACAACTCTCTGTAACATGAATGGGGAGAGTAAACATCTCTCTGTAACATGAATGGGGAGAGTAAACATCTCTCTGTAACATGAATGGGGAGAGCATACAACTCTCTGTAACATGAATGGGGAGAGTAAACATCTCTCTGTAACATGAATGGGGAGAGTAAACATCTCTCTGTAACATGAATGGGGAGAGTAAACATCTCTCTGTAACATGAATGGGGAGAGTAAACAACTCTCTGTAACATGAATGGGGAGAGCAAACAACTCTCTGTAACATGAATGGGGAGAGTAAACATCTCTCTGTAACATGAATGGGGAGAGTAAACATCTCTCTGTAACATGAATGGGGAGAGTAAACATCTCTCTGTAACATGAATGGGGAGAGCATACATCTCTCTGTAACATGAATGGGGAGAGCATACATCTCTCTGTAACATGAATGGGGAGAGTAAACATCTCTCTGTAACATGAATGGGGAGAGTAAACATCTCTCTGTAACATGAATGGGGAGAGTAAACATCTCTCTGTAACATGAATGGGGAGAGTAAACATCTCTCTGTAACATGAATGGGGAGAGTAAACATCTCTCTGTAACATGAATGGGGAGAGTAAACATCTCTCTGTAACATGAATGGGGAGAGCATACAACTCTCTGTAACATGAATGGGGAGAGTAAACATCTCTCTGTAACATGAATGGGGAGAGTAAACATCTCTCTGTAACATGAATGGGGAGAGCATACAACTCTCTGTAACATGAATGGGGAGAGTAAACATCTCTCTGTAACATGAATGGGGAGAGTAAACATCTCTCTGTAACATGAATGGGGAGAGTAAACATCTCTCTGTAACATGAATGGGGAGAGTAAACATCTCTCTGTAACATGAATGGGGAGAGCATACATCTCTCTGTAACATGAATGGGGAGAGCATACATCTCTCTGTAACATGAATGGGGAGAGTAAACATCTCTCTGTAACATGAATGGGGAGAGTAAACATCTCTCTGTAACATGAATGGGGAGAGTAAACATCTCTCTGTAACATGAATGGGGAGAGTAAACATCTCTCTGTAACATGAATGGGGAGAGCATACATCTCTCTGTAACATGAATGGGGAGAGCATACATCTCTCTGTAACATGAATGGGGAGAGTAAACATCTCTCTGTAACATGAATGGGGAGAGTAAACATCTCTCTGTAACATGAATGGGGAGAGTAAACATCTCTCTGTAACATGAATGGGGAGAGTAAACATCTCTCTGTAACATGAATGGGGAGAGTAAACATCTCTCTGTAACATGAATGGGGAGAGTAAACATCTCTCTGTAACATGAATGGGGAGAGCATACAACTCTCTGTAACATGAATGGGGAGAGTAAACATCTCTCTGTAACATGAATGGGGAGAGTAAACATCTCTCTGTAACATGAATGGGGAGAGCATACAACTCTCTGTAACATGAATGGGGAGAGTAAACATCTCTCTGTAACATGAATGGGGAGAGTAAACATCTCTCTGTAACATGAATGGGGAGAGTAAACATCTCTCTGTAACATGAATGGGGAGAGTAAACAACTCTCTGTAACATGAATGGGGAGAGCAAACAACTCTCTGTAACATGAATGGGGAGAGTAAACATCTCTCTGTAACATGAATGGGGAGAGTAAACATCTCTCTGTAACATGAATGGGGAGAGTAAACATCTCTCTGTAACATGAATGGGGAGAGCATACATCTCTCTGTAACATGAATGGGGAGAGCATACATCTCTCTGTAACATGAATGGGGAGAGTAAACATCTCTCTGTAACATGAATGGGGAGAGTAAACATCTCTCTGTAACATGAATGGGGAGAGTAAACATCTCTCTGTAACATGAATGGGGAGAGTAAACATCTCTCTGTAACATGAATGGGGAGAGTAAACATCTCTCTGTAACATGAATGGGGAGAGTAAACATCTCTCTGTAACATGAATGGGGAGAGCATACAACTCTCTGTAACATGAATGGGGAGAGTAAACATCTCTCTGTAACATGAATGGGGAGAGTAAACATCTCTCTGTAACATGAATGGGGAGAGCATACAACTCTCTGTAACATGAATGGGGAGAGTAAACATCTCTCTGTAACATGAATGGGGAGAGTAAACATCTCTCTGTAACATGAATGGGGAGAGTAAACATCTCTCTGTAACATGAATGGGGAGAGTAAACAACTCTCTGTAACATGAATGGGGAGAGCAAACAACTCTCTGTAACATGAATGGGGAGAGTAAACATCTCTCTGTAACATGAATGGGGAGAGTAAACATCTCTCTGTAACATGAATGGGGAGAGTAAACAACTCTCTGTAACATGAATGGGGAGAGCAAACAACTCTCTGTAACATGAATGGGGAGAGTAAACAACTCTCTGTAACATGAATGGGGAGAGTAAACATCTCTCTGTAACATGAATGGGGAGAGCATACAACTCTCTGTAACATGAATGGGGAGAGTAAACATCTCTCTGTAACATGAATGGGGAGAGCAAACAACTCTCTGTAACATGAATGGGGAGAGTAAACAACTCTCTGTAACATGAATGGGGAGAGCAAACAACTCTCTGTAACATGAATGGGGAGAGTAAACAACTCTCTGTAACATGAATGGGGAGAGTAAACAACTCTCTGTAACATGAATGGGGAGAGTAAACAACTCTCTGTAACATGAATGGGGAGAGTAAACAACTCTCTGTAACATGAATGGGGAGAGTAAACAACTCTTTGTAACATGAATGGGGAGAGTAAACAACTCTCTGTAACATGAATGGGGAGAGTAAACATCTCTCTGTAACATGAATGGGGAGAGTAAACATCTCTCTGTAACATGAATGGGGAGAGTAAACATCTCTCTGTAACATGAATGGGGAGAGTAAACATCTCTCTGTAACATGAATGGGGAGAGTAAACATCTCTTTGTAACATGAATGGGGAGAGTAAAGATCTATCCTGGGCCCAACATGTTGATGAAATTACACAGGAATGACAGCAGCTATATTTCAGTAGGAGTTTGAGGGGACTTTGTATATCAGTGCAAACACTCATGGATTTCTACAGCTGACCCCTGGAGAGCATTCTAACTGCTACATCCCATACCATCTGGTTGCGGGGGGTGGGGGGTGGCGGGGGGAGAGAGGCATTGCACAGGATCAGGAAAGGCTGCTTAAAGTCGTAAACTCAGTCAGCTCCAGCGTGGGCACTAACCTCTTGGTAATTTCTTTATGCATTGTCTATTTACTTTAACTTTTATATATATTTCTTATTGCTATTTATAATAAACAACAAATTTCATGACACATGCCAGTGATATAGGAGACCTGAGGAAGTGGGAATGAACAGTTTGCATGAAACAAAACCTGACGGCCCAGTCAGCAGCAGATGCAGCACAGGGAGGAGTAAACAGAAGTACAGAAAGGGACAAGCAGTGCGGCCATTGTTGGGAGTGGGCTGGTGGTGAGACAGAGTGTCAGGCTTTGGCTCCAGGTAAGTTGTCCGGGTAAGTTTCTGTTAGTTTCCTTTCTTTCTTACTGTGACTGGGGTACTTAATGTAGTTTAAGTGGCCATTGTGTGTTCTTCATGCCGGATATTGGAGTCTTTGAAGACCTTGTGAGGGATCTGAACCAGCAGCTGGTTGACTTTTGACTTGTTCAGGAGAGTGAGGATATCATTGATTGGAGTTACAGTGAAGTAGTCACCCCTAAGTTGCCTCCTGGAATATAATGTTGGGAAATGTATGATAATGCATTTTGGCAAAAGGAACAATAGTGCAGACTATTGTCTAAATGGGGAGAAGGTTCAAACATCAGAGGTGCAGAGGGACTTGGGAGTCCTCATGCAGGGGTCCCAGAAGGTTAATTTACAGGTTGAATCTGTGCTAAAGAAGGCAAATGCAATGTTGGCCTTTATTTAAAGGGAAATAGAATATAAAAGCTGAGGCTTTGTAAGACACTAGTCAGGCTACACTTGAAGTATTGTCAACAGTTTTGGGCCCCATATCTCAGAAAGGATGTGCTGTCTTTGGAGAGAGTCCAGAGGAGGTTCATGAGGATGACTCTGGGAATGAAGGGGTTAACATATGAGGAACGTTTGGCAGCTTTGGGCCTGTACTCACTGGAATTTAGAAGAATGCGGGGAGATCTCATTGAAACCTACCGAATGTTGAAAGGACTAGATAGGGTGGACATGGAGAGGATGTTACCTATGGTGTGGGTATCCAGAACTAGAGGGCACAGCCTTAAAATTGAGGGGTGACTCTTTAGAACAGAGGTAAGGAGGATTCTTTTTAGCCAAAGAGTAGTAAATCTGTGGAATTTCAGGATGCATATTGTATACATTTCTCTGACATTAAATGTACAGTACCTATTGAAGCATAGACTGCGAAGGAGGCCAAGTCTATAGGTATATTTAAAGTGGAAGTTGATAGTTTCCTGATTGGTCAGAGCATCTAAGGATATGGTGAGAAAGCAGGTGTATGGGGTTGAGTGGGATCTAGGATCAGCCTGGTGAAGTGGCAGAGCAGACTCAATGGGCTGAATGTCCTAATTCTGCTCCTATGTCTTATGGTCTTATTCACTGCATATGGGTCTGTGGTGCAGAAGGGAAAGAGGGAGAAGAGGGGATCAGTAATGATAGGGGACTCAATAGTCAGAGGAACAGACAGGAGATTCTGTAGATGTGAACGGGGCACTCGGATGGTATGTTGCCTTCCAGCTACCAGGGTCAAGAACGTCTCAGATCATGCCCACAGCATTTTGGAGAGGGAGGGAGTGCAGCCAGATGTCTTGGTACATATTAGTACCAATGACATAGGACTGAAAAGCAAAGAAGTCCTGAAGAGAGAATTTAGAGAGCTAGGTAGAAAGCTGAAAAGCAGGACCTCCCGGATAGTAATTTCTGGATTGCTGCCTGTGCCAGTGAGGGTAGAAACAGGATGGTTTTGCAGATAAATGCATGGTTGAGAAACTGATACAAGAGGCAGGGCTTCAGGTTCTTGGATCACTGGGATCCTTTCTGGGGGAGGTATGACCTGTACAAAAGGGACGGGTTACACCTGAACCCGACAGGGACCAATATTCTCATGGGCAGGTTCATTAGAGCTGTTGGAGTGGAAATTGGATTGGTAATGGATCTCAAGAGAGTGAATTTGTTGAATGCCTACGAGATAGATTTATAGAGCATTGAGCCTACTAGGGGATCAGCTATACTGGATTGAGTGATATGTAATGAACCGGAGGCAGTTAGGGAGCTTAAGGTAAAAGAACTCTCAGCAGGCAGTGATCACAGTATGACTGAGTTCAACTTGAAATTTGATAGGGAGAAAGTAAAGTCTTATGTAGCAGTATTTCAGTGGAGTAAGGGAAATTACAGTGGTGTGAGAGAGGAGTTGGCCAAAGTAAATTGGAAGGAGCTGCTGGTAGGGATGACAGCAGAGCAGCAATGGTGTGAGTTTCTGGGGAAAATGAGGAAGATGCAGGATAGATACATTCCAAAAATGAAGAAATACTCAAATAGCAAAATAGTACAACTATGGCTGTCATAGGAGGTCAAAGCAAACGTAAAAGCAAAAGAGAGGGCATACAACGAAGCAAAATTTAGTGGAGGATTGGGAAGCTTTTAAAACCCTACAGAGAGCAACAAAAAGAATCATTAGGAGGGGAAAGATGAAATATGAAAGCAAGCTAGTAAACAATATCAAAGTGGATAGAAAAAGCTTTTTTCAAATATGTAAAAAAAAGAGATGAGAATGGATATAGGACCACTAGAAAATGAGACCAGAGAAATAATAATGGGTGACAAGGAGATGGCAGATGAACTAAATGTGTATTTTGCATCAGTCTTCACTATAGAAGACACTAGCAGTGTGCCAGATGTTGAATGTGTGAGGGAAGAGAAGTGAGTGCAGTTACTATTACAAGGGAGAAGGTGCTCAAAAAGCTGAAAGACCCAAGGGTACACAAATCACCCAGACCAGATGAATTGCACACTAGGGTTCTGAAAGAGGTAGCAGTAGAGATTGTGCAGGCATTAGAAATGATCTTTCAATAATCATTGGACTCTGGCATGGTTCTGGAGGACTGTAAAATTGCAAATGTCTCTCCACTCTTTAAGAAAGGAGGAAGGCAGCAGAAAGGAAACTATAGACCAGTTAGTCTGACCTCTGTGGTTGGGAAGACGTTGGAATCAATTATTAAGGATGAGATGATGGAGTACTTGGTGACACAGGAGAAGATAGGACAAAGTCAGCATGGTTTCCTTCAGGGAAAATCCTGCCTGATGAACCTGTTGGAATTCTTTGAGGAAATAAGTAGAATGGATAAAGGGATGCAATGGATGTTGTATATTTGGACTTTCAAATGGCCTTTGACAAGATACCACACATGAGGCTGTTTACCAAGTTAAGAGTCTATGGTATTACAGGAACATTACTAGCAATGTTAGAGCATTGGCTGATTGGTAGGAGGTAGCGAGGGGGAATAAAAGGATTATTCTCTGGTTGGCTGCCAGTGCTAGTGGTGTTCCACAGGGGTCGGTGTTGGGACTGCTTCTTTTTATGTTGTATATCAATGATTTAGATGATGGAATAAATGGCTTTGTTGCCAAGTTTGGTGGAAAAAGGTTGGTGGAGGAGCAAGTGGTTTTGAGGAAACAGAAATGGCTGCAGAAGGACTTTGGCGGATTAGCAGAATGGGCAAGAAAGTGGCAAATGAAATACAATGTTGGAAACTGCATGTTCATGCACTTTGGTAGTAGAAATAAATGTGCAGACTATTTTTTAAATGGTGAGGAAATCTAGAATTCTGAGATGCAAAGGAACTTGGAAGTCCTTGTGCAGAACTCCCTAAAAGTTAACTAGTAAATTGAATAAATGGCGAGGAAGGCAAATGCCATGTTAACATTCATTTCAAGAGGTCTAGAATACAAGAGCAAGGATGTGATGCTGAAGCTTTATAAGGCACTGGTGAAGCCTCACCTGGAGTGTTGTGAACTGTTTTGGGCTCTTGATTGGCCACAGCATCAAAGGTTATGGGGAGAAGACTGGGGAGTGGGGCTGAGGAGGAGGGAAAATAAGGATCAGCCATGATTGAACAGTGCAAAAGCCTCGATGGGCCAAATGGCCTAATTCTGCTTCAATACGTTGTGGTCTTGTAAAAATAGCTTACCGTAGACTGTAACTAAAAGGTAGAGCTGGGAGTTAGTGGTCTCTATAAAAGTCTGCAAAGACTCAGATGCTGCATTTCCTTTCCCAGCAAGGACATCGATCACAGCCTTCGTTTTGTCTGTTGGGCCTGTCAGTTCCTGAATTTGATTGACTTCCTCAGTGCTCATCAGGTCCTGCCTCTTCATGTAGCGGATTATCGATTCCAGAAAGGGCCCATTTATGGATTTAACCAGGTACTTCCGATATCTGTTGATCCAAATACCTAGGATGCACACAAGTCACAAGAGGGTCTGAAAATCCAAATGCAAGTTCCACACTCCAAATAAAGTTCAACATTGTTAACTATAACTATTTGTATTGCTGTTACTATGGAAAAACACCCCAAGGCCATTCAGAGGTGTGTTTCATACAAACTGTGGGATCAAGCCACATGAAGATGTTGGGGCAGTGACGCACCATCAATAACTCTCGGAGACGTGAGGCGAGATATAGGCTTTTATTGACTGAAAGAAAGAACAAGCAGCAATTGACCACCACACTACATCCTGGAGACTGAGGCCGGGGCTCAGGCCCCAATCGCCTTTATACCAGGGTCTGTGGGAGGAGCCACTGTCAGTGGGAGGAGCCACAGGAGCAGTCAGCGGGGGGGCGTGTCCAGACAGGCACATGTAGTTCACCACAGGCAGCTGGTAAAAGTTTGAAAAAACAGACACCAGATTCTGAAATTCAGAATCAGGTTTATTATCATGGGCATGTGATGTGAAATTTGTTAGCTTAGCAGCAGCAGTTCAATGCAATACATAACATAGCAGAGAAAAAAAACAAATAAAATAATAAGAAATAAGTAAATCAATTACATATATTGAATAGATTTTAAAAATGTGCACAAACAGAAATACTGTATATTAAAAAAAAGTGTCCAAAGATTCAATGTCCATTTAGGAATCGGACAGTAGAGAGGTAGAAGCTGTTCCTGAATCGCTGAGTGTGTGCCTTCAGGCTTCTGTACCTCCTACCTGATGGAATTTGGAGCAAAAGACAGAACACTGGAGGAATTGAGCAGATATGGAAGCATCTGAACATAGAACAGTACAACAATGTTTTGTTCTACACAGCTTATCCGGCCCACAATGTTGTGCCAACCTCTTAACCTACTCTAAGTTCAATCTAACCCTTCCCTCCCCAATAGCCCTCTATTTTCCTTTCTACCTGTCTGTCTGTAGAGGTAAATGGACAGTTGATGTTTTGCATTGAAACATCCTTATCTAGACTGAATGATGAAGGAATGATACGCAGTATAAAGAGGTGATGAGAGAGTGAGCAAGGTGGAAAGGGCTGGGGGTTTTCTAGAGCAGAGAGCCCAGTACATCTGCCAGTGGTGTAACAGTTAATTCAGAGCCGAGCCAGCGGTCAGAGCAAGAGCAGCTTAGAGATCTTGGAGCATGGGAAGTCTAGAGGAGATTGGAGAGGAAGGAGCGTGTCAAACAGCCAAAGCCGGTACTGAGTCTATTAAAGGCATTTCATGAACTAGGACTTATTTGGCTATGATAGAAGGAATTTCACCTTAAAGTCTGTCAACAACAAACCCCAGGGATGAAAGTCAGTTATGTGACATGCACAATATTTAATCTGCTTTTATTGTGTGTGAACAGGAAGTGGAGATCAGGACACCTCAAATCTGTGCCCTCAAAGCTCAGAGGACTAATTGCAGACTACTCTGGCTCTCAGTTTGTGTCAATGTTCATCCCAACTAATGCTCCAGTGGGAATCCCTCTCTCCTCTCACAAACTATTCCTTACACTTGAGAAAGGCACATCCAAGGACCACAGGTTGGAAATCCTGGGGTTAGATTGATCTTGGAGTAGATTAAAAGGTTGGCTTAACATCATGGGCTGAAGGGCCTTACTGTGCTGTACTGTTCTATGTTCTATGTTTTTCACAGGAAGTGTTACCTGACATCAGCCTTTTATTGATTTCACTTCGATTCTTCCTCCACAACCACAGCCACATCCTCTAGTCATAGAGTTTA
Organism: Hypanus sabinus; assembly: GCF_030144855.1. Lineage (NCBI taxonomy): Eukaryota > Metazoa > Chordata > Chondrichthyes > Myliobatiformes > Dasyatidae > Hypanus > Hypanus sabinus. The sequence continues at coordinate 2,503,683 of NC_082714.1, forward strand.
CAGCACAGAAACAGGCTACTTAACCCACTGTGTCTATGCCACATCACACCCACTTAGCTGCATTAATTTGATAAGATCATAAGGCATAGGAGCAGAATTGGGCCATTCAACCCATTGAATTTGCTCCACCATCATGGCTGATTTATATTCCCTCCCAATTCCATTCTCCTGCCTCCTCCCTGTAACCTTTGATATCCTGACTAATCAAGAACCTGTCAACCTCCACTTTAAATACAACCAATAACTTGGCCTCCACAGCCATCTCTGGCAATGAATTGCACAGTTTCACCACACTCTGGCTAAAGGAATTCCCCATTATCTCTGTTCTAAAAGCTCATCCTTCTATTCTGAGGCTGTGACCTCTTGGTCTGAGGCTCCTCCATGAAAGTTATCTGCAGGCCCCCAGACAGTAGCCTGGATATAGGGTGCAAGTTGAATCAAGAGTTAAAATTGGCATGTCGCAAAGGTAATGCTACGGTTGTCATGGTGGATTTCAACATGCAGGTAGACTGGGAAAATCAGGCTGGTACTGGACCCCAAGAAAGCGAGTTTGTGGAGTGCCTCTGAGATGGATTCTTAGAACAGCTTGTACAGGAGCCTACCGGGGAGAAGGCAATTCTGGATTTAGTGTTGTGTAATGAACCGGATTTGATAAGGGAACTTGAGGTAAAGGAGCCATTAGGAGGTAGTGACAATAATATGATCAGCTTCAATCTACAATCTGAGAGGGAGAAGGGAAAATCGGAATTGTCAGTGTTACAATTGAACAAAGGGAACTATGGAGTTATGAGGGAGGAGCTGGCCAAAGTTGACTGGAAGGATACCCTAGCAGGGATGACAGTGGAACAACAATGGAAGGTATTTCAGAGAATAATACAGAAGGCGCAGGATCAGTTCATTCCAAAGAGGAAGAAAGATTCTAAGGGGAATCAGGGGTGACCGTGGCTGACAAGGGAAGTCACGGACAGTATAAAAATAAAAGAGAAGTATAACATAGCAAAGATGAGCAGGAAGCCAGAGGACTGGGAAATTTAAAGAGCAACAGAAGATAACTAAAAAGGCAATATGGGGAGAAATGGAGGTAAGCTGGCCAAGAATATAAAGGAGGATAGTAAAAGCTTCTTTAGGTATGTGAAGAAGAAAAGATTAGTTAAGACAAAAGTTGGGCCCTTGAAGACAGAAACAGGTGAATTTATTATGGGGAACAAGGAAATGGCAGATGAGTTGAACAGGTACTTTGGATCTGTCTTCACTGGGGAAGAGACAAACAATCTCCCAGATGTAATAGTGGCCAGAGGACCTACGGTAATGGAGGAAGTGAAGGAAATTCACATTAGGCAGAAAATGGTGATGGGTAGACTGATGGGACTGAAGGCTAATAAATCCCAGGGTACTTAAGGAGGTGGCTCTAGAATTCACGGATGCATTGGTAATCATTTTCCAATGTTTTATAGATTCAGGATCAGTTCCTGGAGTTTGGAGGATAGCTAATGTTATCCCACTTTTTAAGAAAGGAGGGAGAGAGAAAACAGGGAGACCAGTTAGCCTGACATGAGTGGTGGGGAAGATGCTGGAGTCAATTATAAAAGATGAAATAGAGGCACATTTGGATAGCAGTAATAGGATCGGTTCGAGTCAGTATGGATCTACAAAGGGGAAATCATGCTTGACTAATCTGGAATTTGTTGCGGATGTAGCTATGAAAATAGACAAGGGAGAGCCAGTGGATGTAAGGTACCTGGACTTTCAGAAAGCCTTTGAAAAGTCCCACATAGGAGATAAGTGGGCAAAATTAGAGCACATAGTATTGGGGGTATGGTATTGATATGGATAGAGAATTGGTTGGCAGACAGGAAGCAAAGAGTGGGAGTAAACGGGACCTTTTCAGATTGGCAGGCGGTGACTAGTGGGGAACCACAAGGCTCAGTGCTGGGACCCCAGTTATTTACAATATATATTAATGATTTAGACGAGGGAATTAAATGCGGCATCTCCAAGTTTGCGGATGACACGAAGCTGGGCGGCGGTGTTAGCTGTGAGGAGGATGCTAAGAGGATGCAGGGTGACTTGGATAGGTTAGGTGAGTGGGCAAATTCATGGCAGATGCAATTTAATGTGGATAAATGTGAAGTTATCCACTTTGGTTGCAAGAACAGGAGAACAGATTATTTAACTGAATGGTGGCCGATTAGGAAAAGGGGAGGTGCAACGAGACCTGGGTGTCATTTGTACACCAGTCATTGAAGGTGGGCATGCAGGTACATAGGCGGTGAAAAAGGTAAATGGTATGTTGGCATTCATAGCAAAAGGATTCGAGTACAGGAGCAGGGAGGTTCTACTGCAGTTGCACAAAGCCTTGGTGAGACTGCACTTAAAGTATTGTGTGCAGTTTTGGTCCCCTAATCTGAGGAAAGACATTCTTGCCATAGAAGGAGTACAAAGAAGGTTCACCAGATTGATTCCTGGGAAGGCAGGACTTTCATATGGAGAAAGACTGGATCGACTAGGCTTATACTCACTGGAATTGAGAAGATTGAGGGGGGATCTTATTGAAACGTATAAAATTCTAAATGGATTGGACAGGCTAGATGCAGGAAGATTGTTTCCGATGTTGGGGAAGTCCAGAACGAGGGGTCACAGTTTAAGGATAAAGGGAAGCCTTTTAGGACCAAGATGAGGAAAAACTTCTTCACACAGAGAGTGGTGAATCTGTGGAATTCTCTGCCACAGGAAACAGTTGAGGCCGGTTCATTGACTATATTTAAGAGAAAGTTAGATATGGCCCTTGTGGCTAAAGGGATCAGGGGGTATGGAGAGAAAGCAGGTACAGGGTTCTGAGTTGGATGATCAGCCATGATCATACTGAATGGCATTGCAGGCTCAAAGGGCTGAATGGCCTACTCCTGCACCTATTTTAGACAATAGACAATAGGTGCAGAAGTAGACCATTCGGCCCTTCGAGCCTGCACCGCCATTTTGAAATCATTGCTGATCATCTACTATCAGTACCCGGTTCCTGCCTTGTTCCCATATCCCTTGATTCCTCTATCCATAAGATACCTATCTAGCTCCTTCTTGAAAGCATCCAGAGAATTGGCCTCCGCTACCTTCCGAGGCAGTGCATTCCAGACCCCCACAACTCTCTGGGAGAAGTTTTTCCTTAACTCTGTCCTAAATGACCTACCCCTTATTCTCAAACCATGCCCTCTGGTACTGGACTCTCCCAGCATCTAGAACATATTTCCTGTCTCTATCTTGTCCAATCCCTTGATAATCTTATATGTTTCAATCAGATCCCCTCTCAATCTCCTTAATTCCAGCGTGTACAAGCCCAGTCTCTCTAACCTCTCTGCATAAGACAGTCCAGACATCCCAGGAATTAACCTTGTGAATCTATGCTGCACTTCCTCTACAGCCAGGATGTCCTTCCTTAACCCTGGAGACCAAAACTGTACACAATACTCCAGATGTGGTCTCACCAGGGCTCTGTACAAATGCAAGAAGATTTCCTTGCTCTTGTACTCAATTCCCTTGGTAATAAAGGCCAACATTCCATTAGCCTTCTTCACTGCCTGCTGCACTTGCTCATTCACCTTCACTGACTGATGAACAAGGACTCCTAGATCTCTTTGTATTTCTCCCTTACCTAACTCTACACCATTCAGATAATAATCTGCCTTCCTGTTCTTACTCCCAAAGTGGATAACCTCACACTTATTCACATTAAATGTCATCTGCCAAGTACCTGCCCACTCACTCAGCCTATCCAAGTTACCCTGAATTCTCCTAACATCCTCATCACATGTCACACTGCCACCCAGCTTAGTGTCTTCAGCAAACTTGCTGATGTTATTCTCAATGCCTTCATCTAAATCGTTGATGTAAATCGTAAACAGCTGTGGTCCCAATACCGAGCCCTGTGGCACCCCACTAGTCACCACCTGCCATTCTGAGAAACACCCATTCACCGTTACCCTTTGCTTGCTATCTGCCAACCAGTTTTCTATCCATGTCAATGTCTTCCCCCCGATGCCCTGAGCTTTGATTTTACCCACCAATCTCCGATGTGGGACCTTATCAAATGCCTTCTGAAAATCGAGGTACACTACATCCACTGTATCTCCCTTGTCTAACTTCCTGGTTACATTCTCGAAAAACTCCAACAGATTAGTCAAACATGATTTACCCTTGGTAAATCCATGCTGGCTGGGCCCGATCCTATCACTGCTATCTAGATATGCCACTATTTCATCCTTAATAATGGACTCTAGCATCTTCACCACCACGGATGTCAGGCTGACAGGTTGATAGTTCTCTGTTTTCTCCCTCCCTCCTTTCTTAAAAAGTGGGATAACATTAGCCATTTTCCAATCCTCAGGAACTGATCCTGAATCTAAGGAACATTGGAAAATGATTACCAATGCATCCGCAATTTCCAGAGCCACCTCCTTTAGTACCCTAGGATGCAGACCATCTGGACCTAGGGATTTGTCAGCCTTCAGTCCCATCAGTCTACTCATCACCGTTTCCTTCCTAATGTCAATCTGTTTCATTTCCTCTATTACCCTATGTCCTTGGCCCATCCATACATCTGGGAGATTGCTTGTGTCTTCCTTAGTGAAAACAGATCTAAAGTACTCATTAAATTCTTTTGCCATTTCTCTGTTTCCCATAACAATTTCACCCAATTCATTCTTCAAGGGCCCAACAGTGTTCTTAACTATCTTCTTTCTCTTCACATACCTAAAAAAGCTTTTGCTACCCTCCTTTATATTCCTGGCTAGCTTGCGTTCATACCTCATTTTTTCTCCCCGTATTGCCTTTTTAGTTAAGTTCTGTTGTTCCTTAAAAACTTCCCAATCATCTGTCCTCCCACTCACCTTAGCTCTGTCATATTTCTTTTTTTTAATGCTATGCAATCTCTGACTTCCTTTGTCAACTACTGAGGCCCCTTTCCCCCCTTTGAATCCTTCTTTTTCTGGGGGATGAACTGATTTTGCACCTTGTGCATTATTCCCAAGAATACCTGCCGTTGCTGTTCCACTGTCTTTTCTGCTAGGATATCCGTCCAGTCAACTTTGGCCAGCTCCTCCCTCATGGCTCCATAGTTTCCCCTGTTCAACTGCAACACTGACACCTCTGAGCTGCCCTTACCCTTGCAGATAAAAACTTATCGTATTATGATCACTACCTCCTAATGGCTCCTTTACTTCAAGATAGCTTATCAAATCCTGTTCATTATACAAGAATAAATCCAGAAAAGCCTTGTCCCTGGTCGGCTCTCATACAAGCTGTTCCAAGAATGCATCCCGTAGGCACTCCACAAACTCCCTATCCTGGGGTCCAGCACCAACCTGATTCTCCCAGTTCACCTGCATGTTGAAATCCCCCATAACTACTGCGACATTACCTTTGCCACATGCCAATGTCAACTCCCTATTCAACTTGCACCCAATATCCATGCTACTGTTTGGGGGCCTGTAGACAACACCCATTAGGGTCTTTTTGCCCTTACTGTTCCTCAGTTCTATCCACACAGACTCTACTTCCCTTGATCCTATGTCCCCCCTTGCAAAGGACTGAATCTCATTCCTCACCAACAGGGCCACCCCACCCCCTCTACCCACATTTCTGTCCCTACGATAGCATGTATCCCCTTGTACATTCATTTCCCAGGTCTGATCTCCCTGCAGCCATGTCTCCGTTATCCCAACAACATCATAGTTACCCATTCACACCTGAGCTTCAAGCTCATCTGCCTTCATGCATTCAGATATAGAATTTTTAGCCCATTTCTTCTCTCTCTGTTTGAATCGCTGCCTATTGTGCTTAACCCAGCTCCCCAAACTCCCATCGGGCTATACGCCCCTAGAATTTTGTTGTCCTTCCTAAATTTACTTATTCTTTCAACACATTTAACTTCATGTTCCATCAGACCATCCCTCTGTACATGTGTCCTCCTTATCACTTGTTCCGCCTCACCTTTCTCTACTACACACATAATATTCCAGAACCGTGTAGTCCCCACCTGTCCCTTATTCTTCCTCTCGCTATCCTGTCTCACATTCTCTGTTTTCTATGTTTCTATGTGAGGAGGATGTTATGAGAATGCACAGTGACTTGGACAGGTTGGGAATGTGGATAAATGTGAGGTTATCAACTTTAGTGGCAGAACAGGAAGGCAGATTACTATCCGAATGGTGTCAAGTTAGGAAAAGGGGAAGTACAACGAGATCTAGGTGTCCTTGTTCATCAGTCACTGAAAGTAAGCATGTAGGTACAGCAGACAGTGAAGAAAGCTAATGGCATGTTGGCCTTCATAACAAGCGGAGTTGAGTATAGGAGCAAAGAGGTCCTTCTGCAGTTGTACAGGGCCCTGGTGAGACCACACCTGGAGTATTGTGTGCAGTTTTGGTTTCTAAATTTGAGGAAAGACATTCTTGCTATTGACAGAGTGCAGCGCAGGTTGACGAGGTTAATTCCTGAGATGGCAGGATATCATATGTTGAAAGATTGGAGTGACTGGGCTTGTACACACTGGAAATTTAGAAGGATGAGAGGGGATCTGATTGAAACATATAAGATTATTAAGGGATTGGACACGCTAGAGGCAGGAAATATGTCCCTGATGTTGAGTAAGTCCAGACCCAGAGGCCACAGTTTAAGAATAAGGGTAGGCTATTTAGAACGGAGTTGAGGAAAAACTTTTTCACCCAGAGAGTTGTGGATCTGTGGAATCCGCTGCCTCAGAAGGCAGTGGAGGCTAATTCTCTGGATGCTTTCAAGAAAGAGTTAGGTAAAGCTCTTAGATAGCAGGTATAACTTAGATAGTTAGGTAGAGCTCTTAGATAACTCTTAGGTAGAGTTAGATAGCAGAGTCAAGGGACATGGGGAGAAGGCAGGCATGGGGTACCGATTGTGGATGATCAGCCATGATCACAGTGAATGGTGGTGCTGGCTCGAAGGGCCAAATGGCCTACACCTGCACCTATTGTCCATTGTCTATTGAAAGGAAATACCTTCTCCACATCCACTCTATCTAGGCCTTTCAATATTGCATGGGTTTTGATGAGATCCCCCTTTCATTCTTCTAAATGAGGAATAACGAGTCGATATTTCAGGCCAAGGCTAATTATCAGGTCTCAGCCTGAAGTGTTGACTGTTTACTCATTTCCGTAGATGCTGCCTGACCTGCTGAGTTCCTCCAACATTTTGTGTGAGTTATTATTCTCCAGAATCTGCAGAATCTCTGTTTATATTTTACACAGTCAGGCTGTTTTCCCCAGCATCAAACATTAGAGTACATGCTTTAATAAACAAAAAGTATACTGCACAGCTGTGGTCAAATCAACACATACAAACAAGCTGGATGAACTCAGCAGGTTGGGCAGCATCGGTTGAGAGTCCTGACGAAGGGTCTTGGCCTGAAACGTTGATGATAAATCGAAGCAAGAGGCTGAGAGTAAAGGCATCTCGGAGAGAAGTCTTTTCTTTACACTGCTCAGGGAAAAGATGCTGATCTGCGCAGGTGCGTGACGTGGAGCGCCAAAGGTTTAAAAAAAAGTCCACCATATACAGCAGGTAGCGGAGTGAGAGGGAGCAGAGTGGGACAGCTTTGGCTCAACAGGCTTCAGCGTGAACAGGCAGGGGCAAGGGTAGTAAGTTTTGTTTGTTTGGAGTAGAGAGAATGCCAGGCAGGATGTTGGAATGCTCCTTTTGCAGGATGTGGGAAGTCAGGGAGACCTCTGGTGTCCCTGACAACGACACCTGCAAGAAGTGCATCCAGCTGCAGCTCCTAACAAACCGCGTTAGGGAACTGGAACAGGAGCTGGATGACCTCCGGATCATTCGGGAGAATGAGGAGTTTATAGATAGTAGCTTCAGGGAGGTAGCTACACCAAAGGAGCAGGGCACAGGTAATTGGGTTACGGTCAGGCGAGGGAAGGGGAAAGGGCAGGCAGAGCAGGGCTCCCCTGTGGCCATTCCCCTCAACAATAAGTATACCGATTTGGATACTGTTGAGGGGGATGACTTACCTGGGACAAGTTGCAGCAGCTGGATCTCTGGCTCTGAGTCAGGTTCTACAGTGCAGTGGGGAGGGTGGAAGAAGAGGAGAGCGGTAGTGATAGGGGACTCCATAGAGATACAGACAGGAGGTTCTGTGGTCGTGACAGAGACTCCCGGATGGTTTGTTGCCTCCCGGGTGCCAGGGTCAGGGATGTCTCTGATTGCGTAAACAGCATTCTGAAGTGGGAGGGTGAGCAGCCAGATGTCATGGTACACATCGGTACCAATGATGTAGGAAGAAAGAGTGAGGAGGTCCTGAAGAGTGAGTATAGAGAGCTTGGTAGGAAGTTAAAAAGCAGGACCTCGAGGGTGGTAATCTCAGGATTGTTACCTGTGCCACGTGCTAGTGAGGGTAAGAATAGGATGCTCTGGCTGATGAACACGTGGCTGAGGAACTGGTGTAGGGGGCAGGGTTTCAGATTTCAGGATCTGGAGCAGGTGGTACCTGTACCAGAGAGACGGGTTACACCTGAACTACAAGGGGACCAATATCCTTGCAGGGAGGTTTGTTAGCGTTGTTGGGGAGGGTTTAAACTAGACTTGCAGGGGGGTGGGAACCAGAGTGCCAGAGCAGATAGTGGAGCAGGGGTGAAAATAAGTGATGTTAAAGGTTCATGCAAAGTCACAAATAGAAGGGTTGTGTGTGGGGTAATAATCTTCTGAGGTGTGTGTATTTCAATGCGAGAGTATTGTGGGGAAGGCTGACGAGCTGAGGGCCTGGATTGACAAGTGGAATTATGACATTATAGCCATTAGTGAAACTTGGCTACAGGAGGGGCAGGACTGGCAGCTCAATGTTCCGGAGTTCCGATGTTTCAGACGTGATAGAGGCAGAAGGGTGGGGGGGCTGACATTGCTAGTCAGGGAAAATGTTACAAGTACTCAGGCAGGACAGATTACAGAGCATGTCTACCAAGGCCATATAGGAGAAGCTGAGAAACAGGAAAGGTATGACCACAATAATGGGGTTGTATTACAGACCACCCAATAGTCAGCAAGAATTGAAGGAGCAAATCTGCAGAGAGATAACAGACAACTGCAGGAAACACAAAGTTGTGATAGTAGGGGATTTTAATTTTCCACATATTGATTGGGACTCCCATACTGTTAAAGGTCTAGACAGGTTAGAGTTTGTAAAATGTGTTAGGAAAGTTTTATAAATCAATATATAGAGATACCGACTAGAGAGGATGCAATATTAGATCTCCTATTAGGAAATGAGTTAGGGCAGGTGACGGAAGTGTGTGCAGGGGAACACTTTGGTTCCAGTGATCATAACACCATTAATTTCAACTTGATCATGAATAAAGATAGATCTGGTCCTCGAGTTGAGGTTCTAAACTGGAAAAAGGCCAAATTTGAAGAAATGAGAAAGGGTCTAAAAAGCGTGGATTGAGACAGGTTGTTCTCTGGCAAGGATGTGATTGGTAAGTGGGAGGCCTTCAAAGGAGAAATTTAGAGAGTGCAGAGTTTGTATGTTCCTGTCAGGATTAAAGGCAAAGTGAATAAGAATAAGGGACCTTGGTTCTCTAGGGATATTGGACTGATAAAGAAGAAGAGAGAGATGTATGACATGTATAGGAAACAGGGAGAGGAGTATAAAAAGTGCAAAAGAGTACTTAAGAAAGAAATCAGGAGGGCTAAAAGAAGACATGAGGTTGCTTTGGCAGTCAAGGTGAAGGATAATCCAAAGAGCTTCTACAGGTAAATTAAGAGCAAAAGGATAGAAAGGGTTAAAATTTGTCCTCTTGAAGATCAGAGTGGTTGGCTATGTATGGAACTAAAAGAAATGGGGGAGATCTTAAATGGTTTTTTTGTGTCTATATTTACTAAGGAAACTGGCATGGAGTCAATGGAAATAAGGCAAACAAGTGGTGAGGTCATGGAACCTATACAGATTGAAGAGGAGGAGGTGTTTGTTATCTTGAGGCAAATCAGAGTAGATAAATCCTACTGACAGGGTAGTCCCTCAGACCTTGAAGGAGACGAATGTTGAAATTGCAGGTTACGTGGCAGATGTATTTAAAATATCGGTATCTACAGGTGAGGTGCTGGAGGATTGGAGGATAGCTCATGTTGTTCCATTGTTTAAAAAAGGCTTTAAAAGTAATCCTGGAAATTACAGGCCAGCAAGTTTGATGTCAGTAGTAGGTAAATTATTGGAAGGAGTACTAAGAGATAGGATCTACAAGTATTTGGATAGACAGGGACTCATTAGGGAGAGTCAACATGGCTTTGTGCGTGGTAGGTCATGTTGAACCAATCTATTAGAGTTTTTCGAGGAGGTTACCAGGAAAGTGGATGAAGGGAAGTCAGTGGATGTTGTCTACATGGACTCCAGTAAGGCCTTTGACAAGGTCCCGCATGGGAGGTTAGTTAGGAAGATTCAGTTGCTAGGTATACATGGTGAGGTAGTAAATTGGATTAGACATTGGCTCAATGGGAGAAGTCAGAGAGTGGTAGTGGAGGGTTGCTTCTCTGAGTGGAGGCCTGTGACTAGTGGTGTGCCACAGGGATCAGTGCTGGGTCCATTGTTATTTGTCATCTATATCAATGATCTGGATGATAATGTGGTAAATTGGATCAGCTAATTTGCTGATGATACAAAGATTGGAGATGTAGTGGACAGTGATGAAGGTTTGCAAAGCTTGCAGGTGGAAAAAACCAGCTGGAAAAATGGGCTGAAAAATGGCAGATGGAGTTTAATACAGACAAATGTGAGGTATTGCACTTTGAAAGGACAAACTCGGGTAGAACATACAAGGCAAATGCTAGGGCACTGAGGAGTGCAGCAGAATAGAGGGACCTGGGAATACAGATACAAAATTCCCTAAAAGTGGTGTCACAGGTAGATAGAGTTGTAAAGATTTTGGTACATTGGCTTTTATAAATCAAAGTATTGAGTATAAGAGTTGGAATGTTATGGTGAGGGTGTATAAGGCATTGGTGAGGCCGAATTTGGAGTATTGTGTGCAGTTTTGGTCACCTAATTACAGGGAGGATATTAATAAGGTTGAAAGAGTGCAGAGAAGGTTTACAAGGATGTTGCTGGGACTTGAGAAATTGAGTTACAGAGAAAGGTTGAATAGGTTAGGACTTTGCTCCCTGAAGTGTAAAAGAATGAGAGGAGACTTGATAGAGATATATAAAATTATGATAGGTATAGATAGAGTGAATGCAAGCAGGCTTTTTCCACTGAGGCTAGGGGAGAAAACAAAACAGAGGACATGGGTTAAGGGTGAAGGGGGAATAGTTGAAAGGGAACATTAAGGGGGGCTTCTTCACACAGAAAGTGGTGGGAGTGTGGAATGAGCTGCCAGATGAAGTGGTAAATGCGGGCTCACTTTTAACATTTAAGAGAAACTTGGACAGGTACATGGATGAGAGGTGTATGGAGGGATATGGTCCAGGTGCAGGTCAGTGAGACTAGGCAGAAAAATGGTTTGGCACAGTCATGAAGTGCCAAAAGGCCTGTTTTCTGTGCTGTAATGTTCTGTGGTGCTTCGGTTCTATGATAGGTGCCTAGAATGGTTTATTCGGGTAGTAATGGAAGCAGGTAGCCCAGTGGATTTGAAAAGATAGACAATGAGTATGAAGGGAATGGAGGGATATGGATGATACGCAGGAGGAGAATATTTAAAATAAATTGGCATCAACAAATGTCCTGTCCAGTGCTATACTGTTCCATGTTTGGTAGTCTGAATTCTATAGATGTGGTCATGATTAACTCTGTTGTGACTTTCCCTCATTTCAGCTCCACAAAGCTCCTGCGTGGTTTAAAATTCTGATGGTTTCCTTAACTGCTGCTTTACATAGGTTCATTTGCCTTAAAACCGGGTGCCCTGGGCAGGGCTCGTCAGCCATGACTAGCAGTTCAACTAGGAGAGGGAAAACTCTGATCTCAAACCTCTCCTACCCTGGGGCTATATCCTCTCATGGGGAAGGCTTCAGGAGTAAACCCCGAGGAAACATCTGGAGCTGGAGTCCCTAAGGCAGTCCTATGTTGAGTTCAACACTGACTGGCAACTCCTGCAACACTGCTGTTTCCAAATTGTATGTGTCTCTGCTGTTCCTTTGGGTTCATCAGCTGTGAGGAGAGGGGAGCCTGCTGCATGGGCAACAGCTTGCTCTCCATATCGTACTGCCCTGGCTTACGTATCATGTAGACGGCTGGGGTGCAACGTCCACGGTCGATGGTTTGCGCCAACCAACAGAGAGCCTCTCCCATTGGTTCAGATGGATTCTATAACATTATTGGAAAAGCAGGGGCAAGTTTTCCCATTATCTCCAAACTGAAGTTGGAATGTTACGTTGAAGTTGTATTAGATGTTGGTGAGGCCTATTATGTGGAATATTATGTGCAGTTCAGGTCAACTATCTACAAGGAAGATATCAATAATATTGAAAGAGCAGAAAGAAATCTTACAAGGATGTTACTGGGACTTGAGGACCCAGAGAAAGGTTGAAGAGGTTAGGACTTTTATTCCCTGGAGTGTAGGACATTGAGGGGAGATTTGATAGAGCTATTCAAAATTATGAGCTTTTTACACAGAGGCTGGGTGAGACTAGAACTATAGGTCATGGGTTAAGGTTGAAAGGTGAAATGTTTAAGGAGAATCTGAGGGGGAGCTTCATTCTGAGGGCGGTGAGAATGTGGAACAAACTGCCAACAGAAGTGGTGGATGAGGGTCTGATTTCAACATCTCAGAGAAATTTGGTAAGTACATAGATGGGAGGGGATGCAGGGCTATGGTCCAGTTGCAGGTCAATGGGACTAGGCACAATAACAGTTGGCACAGGTTAGATGGCCCAAAGGGCCTGTTTCTGTGCTGTAATGCTCTATTAATCTTAACCAGATTTCCACATTCACTATCCCCAATCCTTTACCGCTGACTGCACCTTGCAGTGTGCAAGTGAGCTCCCATGCAACTTGCCTTGACAACAGTGTCTGCACATCAGAAAAGCAACTGCTTGAAGCGGTCTGTACAGCCTAAGGATGTGGTAAGCCTTTGTGTACATATTCTCTCTTTCTCAACATTGTTAATTCACATCTCTGCTCTTTACCCTGGGTCACTGGATTTGCACTGCATGTGAAGTATGGACAATATTTCATGGGTTTGTACAGATCACTGGCCAGAGAAGCATTTGTTGCCCATCTCTAACTCTGCGAAGGGGGTTAGTGGGCAACCTCGATGCCACAGCCATGTGTGGTGAAGATCAAAGTGGTCTGGTGCAGCTGTGGGTTAGCTAGGCTCTTTTCTGAACACATGTAAACTCTACCACATTGTTGTGGCACTGTAATAGATAGGGTAAGCAGCTTTGTAGCACAGTAGCTGAAACATGGGTTTGAGGATCACCATTACTGAAACTAATTTTACATTCGGTGATAACACAAGAGATTCTGCAGATGCTGGAAATCCAGAGCAACACACACAAAATGCTGGAGGAACCCTGGGCAAAATCTACTGAGAGGAATTAACAAACAATCAATGTTTTTGGTCAAAACCCTCCATCAGGACTGGAAAGGCAGGTACTTCAAAGTTCAAAGTAAGTTTATTATCAAAGTACATATATGTTATACACACCATATACAACCCTAAGATTCATTTTTGTAGGTATTCACAGAAAGTACAAAGAAATACAATAGAATCAATGAAAGACTACACAAAGCAGGACAGACAAACAACCAGAGTGCAAAAGACAACAAACTGTGCAAATACAGAAAGAAAACAAAATAAAAAATAATAGTAAATAAATAAACAGTAAATATCGAGAACATGAGATGAAGAATCCTTGAAAGTGAGTCCATTGGTTGTGGGAACAAATTAGTACAGGGGTGAGTGAAGTTATCCCCACTGGTTCTCAACTGGTGGTTGAGAGGTAATAACTGTTCCTGAACCTGGAAGGGACAGAAGCCAGAGTAAGAAAGTAAGGGAAGGGAGAGGACCACAAGACCAGGTGAGGGAAAAAGGTAGGGGGAGGGGGATGAAGTGAGAAGGAAGGAGGCAATAGATGGAAGAGGTGAAGATTTACAGGTTCTGATGAAGGGTCTTGGCCTGAAATGTCAGCTGTTTATAGATGCTGCCTTCCTCAAGCTTTTTGTGTGTGCTACAAAGATGTACCTTCCATCGTGTCACAGAGGCTGCTGGTTTTGGAGGTGCAAATGTCTTCCTCCAATCCTGTGAAATGTCATCGATCAACCTTTGTACTGCTGCTTCTGGGAGAGACGATACTGAACCTTCTGTGGTGCCTGTTCGAATACATATCATCCAGGCACAGACTGACGTCACAACTTGCTCAGCATTGCCCACAGCTGCCATTCAGATCACCCCTTCTCCATGCTTCTGCAAGACAATTTCAGATTTTTAATTCAATGTTCAAAACTGTGTCACCTCAGCATAACTTGAAGTACAATATAGGCCCTTTGGCTCACAATGTTGTGCCAATCTTTTAACCTGCCGTAAGATCAATCTAACCCTTCCCTCCAACATAAACCTCAATTTTTATATCACCCATGGCCTCTCTAGAGTTTCTTAAATGTCCCTAATGTGTCAGCCTCTACCACCAGCTTGGCAGCACATTCCACTCACCCAACACCTTCTGTTACTTGTTTTTCTCCCAGATCAGGCACAGCCATCTCTCCCTCAATCAGCATCAGAGGGACCAGTGTGGGGCAATGGATAGTGGTCCAGAACAGAAACATCAGCTCTGTTTGTCTTTCGCCAGGTGCTGCCTGACTCGCTGAGTATTTCCAGCATTTTCTATGTTTCTATCCTGCTCTTCACGACCCCAGAGCATCCCAAAGCATAGCACGGAGCTTTTGCATCACTTGTAACAAAAAAAAACTGATTGTTCCTTGTGTTGCTTGCTGTGTACAAAGTAAAAACAACCTGATAATTAAGGGGAACCTGAGGGGGAACTTCTTCACTCAGAGGGTGGTGCGAGTGTGGAACGAGCTGCCAGTGGAAGTGGTGAGTGCGGGTCAATTGCAACATTTAAGAGAAGTTTACATCGGTACAATGATGGGTTGTGATCCAGGAGGGGGATGAATGGTTGTGATCCGAGAGGGGTATGGGGGTGGGATTCTAATCCAGATGCAGATCAATAATTTTAGGCAGCAAATAGCTTGGCATAAACTAGTTGGACTGATGAACCTGTTTCTGAGCTGTCATGCTCTAAGATTTGGTTAAGGGCTGAATAATGCCAGTTCATTAAGGAGAGTTTCCCAGGTAGCGCCATTGAGCTCTTAGGATGCATAGGAGGTAGGCAAAAGGCTGACATTAGCAATATGATATCCATTCTTGATCCAGCCCAATTGTACAGGTCCCAGTAATTCAGAAGACTAAAGACCTCTCCTCTCTGAGCCATCTCTTTAGCTTGCAATGGAGATTCAGATTTACCTATCAAGTGTACATGGAAACATGCAGTGAAATGCTTCATTTGCATTAACAACAACACACTCGAGGATGTACTGGGGGTAACCCACAAGTATTGCTGCGCATTCTGGCACCAATGTAGCATGCCCCCAAGGTTCAGCAGGACAACACAGAACACAACCAGCATCAACACACAATGTTTATCAGATCTGTCCTATTCCTACATTCACAAACATGAGGCACCAGATATAATCCAGAGGTAACAAATGTAGCCGTCCCACTTTTTAATTTATGGCCCAGCTCCTTAAATTCAAGATGTGGGACCTCATCTGTCATTTTACCCTGGTCATTAGTACCAATAACTTGGTACCCTCCCCATTGGAATGCAATGCACCTGTTCTGTGTTTTCCCTGATTCTGACAACAAGGAGGCAACACAACAGTTTGGAATCACATCTGTGGCCGCACAATCCTCGCAGATTAGATTTGATGCAAATGACACATTTCACTGTATGTTTCAATGCACATGACAAATAAAGCTAATCTTAATTCTTTCTTTTATCTTGACATCTCAAAAAGCTCAGTCATTTTTATGAGACAGGACATCCCCAACTCAAAGCTACACTGACCACCCTTAATGTGTCTGTGCTTTTTCAAATGTGAATGGATCTGGTCCAAAGTACCTTCTCCAATAACTTCTCCATCAATGATTTTTTAAATTTTGAATTTATTTAGAGATACAGTACCCTTCCAGAAATAGGCCTTTCCGGTCCAATGAGCTGCACTGCCCAGCAACCCTTGGCAATCCCAATTTAACTCAAACCTAATCATGGGACAATTTACAATGACCAATTAACCTACTAACTAATATGTCTTTGGACAGTGGAAGGAAACTGGAGGGCCTGGAGAAAACTCATGCTTCCACGGGGCGGATGTATAAAGACTCCTTGCAGAGGATGCTGGGACAGAACTCAGAACTCCAACACAGGAGCTATGCTACCATAGACCCCCAACCCTTGACGATAGGGTTAGCATTTCCTGGTTTGTCCCTGTTGCACTTCTGAAACAAATGAACAATACTGGCTATTCTCCAGTCTACTTGCGCCCCAACCATGACTGAAAAAGGTATGAAGACAAGGGAGAGCCAGTGGATGTAGTGTACCTGGACTTCCAGAAAGCTTTTGATAAAGTCCCACATAGGAGATTAGTGGGCAAAATTAGGGCACATGGTATTGGGGCAGAGTACTGACATGGATTGAAAATTGGCTGGCTGACAGGAAACAAAGAGTAGTGATTAACGGGTCCCTTTCGGAATGGCAGGCTGTGACCAGTGGGGTACCGCAAGGTTCGGTGCTGGAACCACTGGTGTTTACAATATACATTAATGATTTAGATGAGGGATTAAAAATAACATTAGCAAATTTGCTGATGACACAAAGCTGGGTGGCAGTGTGAAATGTCAGGAGGATGTTATGAGAATGCAGGGTGACTTGGACAGGTTGGGTGAGTGGGCAAATGTATGGCAGATGCAGTTTAATGCAGATAAATGTGAGGTGGCACTTCGGTGGCAAGAACAGGAAGGCAGATTACTATCTAAATGGAGTCAAGTTAGGAAAAGGGGAAGTACAACGAGATCGAGGTGTTCTTGTACATCAGTCAATGAAAGCAAGCATGCAGGTACAGCAGGCAGTGAAGAAAGCTAATGGCATGCTGGCTTTTATAACAAGAGGAATTGAGTATAGGAGTAAAGAGGTCATTCTGCAGCTGTACAGGGCCCTGGTGAGACCCCACCTGGAGTATTGTGTGAAGTTTTGGTCTCCAAATTTGAGGAAGGACATTCTTGCTATTGAGGGAGTGCAGCGTAGGTTCACAAGGTTAATTCCCGGAATGGCAGGACTGTCATATGTTGAAAGATTGGAGCAACTGGGCTTGTATACACTGGAATTTAGAAGGATGAGAGGGGATCTGATTGAAACATATAAGATTATTAAGGGATTGGACACACTGGAGGCAGGAAGCATGTTCCCACTGATGGGTGAGTCCAGAACTAGAGGCCACAGTTTAAGAATAAGGGGTAGGCCATTTAGAACAGAGATGCAGAAAAACTTTTTCACCCAGAGAGTGGTGGATATGTGGAATGCTCTGCCCCAGAAGGCAGTGGAGGCTGTCTCTGGATGCATTCAAGAGAGAGTTAGATAGAGCTCCTATAGATAGCGGGGTCAAGGGATATGGGGAGAGGGCAGGAACGGGGTACTGATTGTGTGTGATCAGCCATAATCACAGTGAATGGCGGTGCTGGCTAGAAGGGCCGAATGGCCTACTCCTGCACCTACTGTCTATTGAAAATTTCTAAAGAATATATTTTTAAAGATTAGCTGTATTTCAGAATCAGAATCAGGTTTATTATCACCATGAAATTTGTTAACTTAGCAGCAGCAGTTCAATGCAATAGTACATAATATAGAAAAAAAAACAAATAAATAAATAGATTTACAGTATACGTATACTGAATAGATTTAAATCGTGTAAAAAACAGAAATAATATATATTAAAAAGTGAGGTAATGTCCGAGGGTTCAATGATGGCGGGGGGAAGAAGCTTTTCCTGAATCGCTGAGTGTGTGGCTTTAAGCTTCTGTACCTCCTACCTGATGGTAACAGTAAGAAAAGGGCATGCCCATGATAATGGAGGCTGCCTTTCTGAGACACTGCTCCTTGAAGATGTCCTGGGTACTTTGTAGGCTAGTACTCAAGATGGAGCTGACTAGATCAGCCTGTCAGAATGCTCTCCCTGGTTCATCTATAGAAGTTTTTGAGTGCATTTGTTGACATACCAAATCTCTTCAAGCTCCTAATGAAGTATAGCCGCTGTCTTGACTTCTTTATAACTCCATTGATATTTTGGGACCAGGTTAGGTCCTCAGAGATCTTGACACCCAGGAACTTGAAACTGCTTACTCTCTCTACTTCTATCCCTCCATGAGGATTGCTATGTGTTCCTTCGACTTACCCTTCCTGAAGTCCACAATCAGCTCTTTCGTCTTACTGACGTTGAGTGCCAGGTTGTTGCTTCAACACCACTCCACTAGTTGGCATATCTCGCTACTGTACACCTCTCGTCACCATCTGAGATTCTACCAACAATAGTCGTATCGTCAGCAAATTTATAGATGGTATTTGAGCTTGCCTAGCCACATAGTCATGGGTATATAGAGAGTAGAGCAATGGGCTAAGCACCCACTCCTGAGGTGCATCAGTGTTGATCGTCAGCGAGAAGAAGATATTATCACCAATCCACACAGATTGTGGTCTTCCAGTTAGGAAGTCGAAGACCCAATTGCAGAAGTCTTCAACTTCTCGATCAGGATTGTGGGAATGATGGTATTAAACGCTGAGCTATAGTCGATGAACTACATCCTGAAATAGGTGTTTGTGTTGTCCAGGTGGTCTAAAGCCATGTGGAGAGCCATTGAGATTGCATTTGCTGTTGACTTATCGTGGCAAAAGGCAAATTGCAATGGGTCCAGGTCCTTGCTGAGGCAGATGTTCAATCTAGTCATGACCAACCTCTCAAAGTATTTCACCACTGTCAATGTGAGTGCTACTGGGTGACAGTCATTAAGGCAGCTCACATTATTCTTCTTAGGCACTGGTATAATTGTTGCCTTTTTGAAGCAAGTGGGAACTTCCACCTTTAGCAGTGAGAAGATGAAAATGTCCTTGAATACTCCCGCTAGTTGGTTGGCACAGGTTTTCAGAGCCTTACCAGGTACTCCATCAGGACCTTCCACCTTGCGAGAGTTCACTCTCTTTAAAGACAGCCTAACATTGGCCTCTGACACAGAGATCACAAGACCATCAAGTGCAGCAGGGATCTTCACAGCTGTAGTTATATTCTTCTTTTCAAAGCAGTCATAGAATGCGTTGAGTTCATCTGGTAGTGAAGCATTACTGCCATTCATGCTATTTGGTTTCGCTTTGTAGCAAGTGATGTCTTGCAAACCCTGCCAGAGTTGCCGCACATCCAATGTCACCTCCAACCTCATTCGAAATTGTCTCTTCACCCTTGAAATAGCCTTCCGCAAATCATACCTGGTTTTCTGGTACAGACCTGGGTCGCCAGACTTGAATGCCACAGATCGAGCCTTCAGCAGACAATGTACCTCCTGGTTCATCCACAGCTTTTGGTTTGGGAATGTATAATAAGTCTTTGTAGACACACACTCATCCACACAGGTTTTAATGAAGTCGGTAACAACTGCAGCAGACTCATCTAGGTTCAAAGATGAATCCCTGAATACAGTCTAGTCCACCGATTCAAAGCAGTTCTGTGGGCACTCCTGTGTTTCCCTTGTCCATACCTTCTTGGTCCTCACTACTGGTGTTGCAGTCTTCAGTCTCTGGCTGTAGAAATAGAAGTACAGCCAGGAGATCAGACTTCCCGAAGTGAGGGTGTGGAATCGCATGGTGGGCATTCTTGATGGTGATGTAGCAATGGCCCAGTGTGTTGTTTCCTCTGGTATTGCAAGTGATCTGTTGATGGTAATTGCTTAGTGATTTTTTTTAGACTGGCCTGGTTAAAATCTCCCAGAACGATGGTGAAGCCATTAGGGTACACTGATTCGTGCATGTTGATTGTATTGTTCAGATTATCTAAAGCCTGCTTGACATTGGCCTGAGGTGGAATGTAAACTGTTACCAAAATGATCCGGGAACTCTCCCGTGGTAGGTAAAAACGATGGCACTTAACTGCGAGATATTCCTGGTCTGGTGAGCAAATTGGGACAGCACTGTTATATTTGTGCACCAAGAAGAGTTGTGCATACTCCTCCACCTCTGCTTTTGAGAGATTCTATAGATGAATCCTGACAGTGTATAGTAAATTGTCAATCTGAATCGCTGCATCTGGTACCAAAGGGTTAACCAGGATTCCATGAAACAAAGGACACACGCGGTCCTAATGTCCCTCTGGTTCAGCACCCCAGTTCTGTGATCATCGATTTTATTCATCAGAGACTGCATGTTTACCAGCAAGATAGTCGGTATAGGGAGTTTATAACCCCATTTCCTTAAAGGCACTTGTAACCCCGATCTACAGCAATGTTTCCTCCGTGGAATTCCACGAGGACACTGCCGACCATGATCAGTATTGTTTCCATCAGTTTTAAGCAGCAATAGTTTGTTTAAACATCTTCGTTGACTGTACTGACCTTGGAAGCAGTTGTGCTTTTTAGCTGTATCAGGCTGAAACGAGAATATTTAATTGTATCAATTGAGAGTTCTGCTGCTTATCAAGTCGCCCCAGGTGCCCCGGAAACAAAACATGTACACATGTCACATGTACATCAAAACATGCAGTGAAGTACATCATTTGCATCAAATCAAATTAACGGGGGTGGTGCTGCACTGCAGGCAAGCAGAGAGACCAGATTTTCTCATCAGGGTTCTGTATGATTTGAGCAAGATGTACTCAAACCCTTTTTCAATAAAAGCCATCTGATTCCCGTGGTATTGAATCTGCGTAGTAATGTTCAGTAATTTTAAGAGCAAACACGAGGAAATCTGCAGATGCTGGAAATTCAAACAACAACACACACAAAATGCTGGTGGAACACAGCAGGCCAGGCAGCATCTCTAGGGAGAAGCACTGTCGATGTTTCGGGCCGAGACCCTTCATCAGGATGTTCAGTAATTCATGGTTTTGCAACCTCAGAACTGGTCAGAACTTGATTCTCTCTATGCATCATCACTGGAAAGATTATTCTTCAGCTAAGATGGCAGAGTGCTCAGTTGCAGTGGCCTCTCTGGGTTCAACCAATTGTGTAATTGTTCATCCTTTATGGACTTTTTATGATCACAAAGCACTGCTGGATATTAAGAACATCAAGGACTGCAGGTCTACCCCACGAGCAAGTTGCTGGATAGCAATGGAGCTGGACGTAGTGTACCACATTGTCACCTGCTACTGTGCAGATGTGCAGTCCAACAAACAGTGCAAGGGATTGTCTTCAACATTTCTCTTGTGACCCCCAATACGCTGTTGGACTTTGGTAATGTAGAATATTGCAAGTCCAGTCCAGTGGTTCATTGGTGAGACTGACAGTGGGGTGGGGTGGGGGCGGTGTGCTGAATGGTCCAGGCCTTCATAACATGATGTCACCTGCTACAGCCAGCCTGGGGAGGAGGCACCGAAAGCGATGTGGGACAGCAGGCCTGCTGGAATTCTGGGCCGAGTTGGGAGCTGGCCCCTGCAGACAGGCTCTCCTGTCAGTGTCTGCTTGGTGGAAGACAAGCTGGATTGCATTCATCTGCAGCTGCACTAGCACATGGTGAGGAACTGCTTGCTCTTGCAAAAACATGGCTCCGGGATGATATCCCATGCACCATCAAGCTGCGTAGCATGTACACAGGAACTTGGGCTATTTTTTGTGACTATATATTTTTCTGCCATCACAACTATATGTGCAATGTGCTGTGTGTGACTGTTGGTATTGTGTTTTGCTCCAGAAGAATGTTTTTTCATTTGGCTGAGTTCATGGGTAGGGATGAATGAGCATCAAACTTAAGCTTAATCCTTTTTTTACAAATTTTTAGATTCCCACAGCTACCTTGTTTACACTTCCTCTCACTCTACATCTCTTAAGAACTCCATTTCAGTTTTGTAGTTTCTCATTCTTAGGTAAGGAGACCACAACAGTACACTATACTTCAGGTGTGGTCAGACTAGATCTCTACATCACCTCAACAGAAGAAGTTCACACACATTCCATAAGACATGGGAGCAGAATTAGGCCATTTGGCCCACTGAATCAGCTGTCGACATTCCACCATGGCTGATTTAGTCATAGTCAAAGAATACAGAAACAGGTCCTTTGGCCCATCTAGTACATGCTGTACCATTAATCATCCTAGTGTCATCAACCGGCATCCAAACCATAACCCTCCATACCCCTCCCATCCATGTACCCATCCAAATTTCTCTTAAACGTTGACATTGACCCTGTACCCACCACTTGCGCTGGCAGCTCGTTCCACACTCTCTCCACCCACTGAGTCAACAAGCTCCCCCTCATGTTCCCCTTAAACATTTCACTTTTCACCCTAATACATGACCTCCAGTTGTAGTCTCACCCAACTTCATTGGAAAAAGCCTATCTATGCTCCTCATACATTTTTTATACTTCTATCAACTCTTCCCTCAGTCTTCTACGTTCTAGAGAATAAAGTTCTATCCTGTACTGTTTTGTAGCTCCAAAACTAATTTAAATAAAAACACGGAGTTGGGAATAACATGTCTAACTTCGTTTTTACTTTAAGCAAGGCGTGCGCAAATTAGTGGATGCCATTCATGTACTTATACATATAACCCATAATGAATTACGTAAACAACAAAGAAGTATCAATCAAGCAATTTATTTACACTGTCACTCAAATATTACTGAAATATTAAACGCTCAGCATTTCTCCCTGCTTAGCCAAAAGCTCTAACTCAGTATAGAATGCATTGCAACTTTTACACATGAGGCTGAGAACCTCTTCAGTGGTGGTTTCAGGAGTTGCTGCTGGTTCTGACAGCTCTAGTCACCTTTCTTCTGGATGGCTTGGCATCCCAAACGCTGCATGGCAAGTTGCTCGACTTGTTGATCCACCCAGGTTATCAGACAAAGCTTTGATCCAACTCTTTCAATTTGACCTCACCTAAATGACTGACATGAAGCTCCTTCAACATTTTAGCTCTTAGCTTGGATAGTACAAAAACTCTCAATCCCTACATAAGGCAACTCTGGTCAAGGGCAAGTTCATCCCGACACAAGTAGCAATAGGGGATGTGGAATTTCTGCTGCACATTCCAGCCATTTTGGGTGACCATGTAGACCTGAGACAGTGTTGAGTCTTTTCTGGTTTCCCTTTGGATCATCTTTGCTGTAATAGGGAGCCATTCGATTTGTATTAGGGAGAATACATCAAAAGGAGTGGCCTCTTTTGTACATTTTTCAGTTATTTCCATTTCCAAGAGAAAACAGAACAATCTATCAGCATTTCCATGATTAGTCATCTCTACACTTATGCTGGTGTTCATAGTGGAACACCCTTCTGTAGATTGAAAATGGACACTGGTAATTGATGATCAGTAACAATGGTAAACTCTCTCCCATACAATTATTGGTTAAAACGTTTTACTCTCCAGACCAGAATCAAGGCCTCTCTTGTCAATCTGTGTGTAATTTTTCTTTTGCAACAGCAAGGCAAGGTGATGGAAAGGTTATGGGGCATTCACTTCCATCACTCATAGCATGAAACAAAACTGCACCTACACCATAAAGTGAGGCATCATAAGCCAGCTTCACTGGATAATGTGCAATATAATGTGTGAGTACAGTGTCTGACATCACCATTTCCTTTACCTTTTGAAAGCCACCTCATGCTGCTTTCATATTGCCATTTCTTCCCTATCTGTAGTAGTAAGTTCAAGGGGTGGAGCACAGCAGCCAGGTTTGGCGGGAACCTGTTGTAGTAATTGACAAATCCTAGAAAGGACCACAAATGTGACTTGTCCTTTGGCCTTGGGGCATCCACCACTGTTTGAATTTTCTCAGCACACTTGTCTGAATACTTGAGCATCAATGGTGTGACCACAGTAAGTGTTGCTTTGTTTAAAGACTTCACACTTGTTGTGTCATGCTGAGACCATAATCTTTTAATCTTTTTAACACTTTCTTGAAATTTTGTAGATGTTTCTTGTCATCCTTGCCAGTGACAATGATGTTATCCGTAACAATGAGTGCCTGGGCAGCCTTGCAGCGCCTGATCCATAACTTCTGCCAGACTGCAGGTGCAGTTGCTACTCCGACAATAGGCCTACTATAGCAAAGAAGCCCTTCGTGAGTGCTTATGGTGAGAAACACTTTGGGCTCTTCTTCCATCTTCATCAGTAGGTAGGCCTCAGCCAAGCCCACTTTGCTGAAGTATTTTCCTCCAGAAAGGTTTGAAAAGATATCCTCTACCCTGGGCAAAAGCTATCGATCTACTTTCAGTACTGGGTTGATCGTGACCTTAAAATCACCACAGATCCTGACAGATCCATTCCTTTGGCTACTGGGACTACTAACATTGCCCATAATCTCCACTCAACCTTGGAAAGAATTCCTTCAGCTTCCATGCAATCTAGCTCACTGTCTACTTTATCACGGATGGTATGAGGAACCAGGTGGGCTTTGTAAAACATGGATGTGACATTTTCATTTAACACTATTTTACCCTTGGTATGTTTGAATTTTCCAATGCCATCCTTGATCACTGCTGTGGCATCATCCAGTGCCTTTCTTAATTCACTTTCAATTGACTCTGTTGCAGGAGATGTGTCATGTAAATGGTGGATGATCTTCATTAAGTTGTAGTTGTCTCAGCCACTCATGTCCCTACAATGCTGGCCCTCCTGGTTTTTCCACATCCAAGCCTAATATGGCTCATTGGTTGTTGTATTTCATTGTTACGGCTGTCTTTCCGTCAGGAGTTATCTGTTTTCCAGTATAAGTTCTTAGATGGATATCTGCAGGCTTCAGTTCAGTATCTTTGAAATGTCATTCAAACTCATTTTATGAAATGTCTGAAACAACTGAGCCAGTGTCCAATTCCATTTTAATTAATTTGCTGTTCACTTCTAGTGTCAAATTGCTTGTCTATTCTTAATGTGCACATTGTAACTAGCAAGATTAGCCAGTTATGCAAAAATCTCATCATTATCAGATTTTTCATCAGCAACACACAGATTAGCGCTCTTTTTGAAAATGCAACTTGACTTTTTATCTCTTTCTCTTCTCTGTGCAGCCCATTTATTTTTGTCTGCCTGGCGTGCTCTTTGTATGTGTCCTACTTTATTGTATCTCCTGCAAGTTTCGCCTTTAAACCTGCATTGGTTTGGTGTATGTGAGCCCCTGCCTTAATGGTAACACAACTTGTTCAGCAAGTATTGGAGAATAAAGTTGCAACGTTTGCTGTGTGGCCAGAACTATGTGACCAGCCTTGTGTTTGCTATTTGCTATGTATCCAATTTATTGACCAGAATGTAATCTCTGTATTGCCTCTGTACTATTGAACGCATCAGCGCCTTGAGAATGTAGCTAGCCTTGAGAATGTAGCTAACAGTGAAAGTAAGCATGTAGAGATAACGGTGGTAGACAGGATCGTGGAGTGGTGTGATGGTATGGGGACCAGTCAAGGCCGGGAAAGGGGACACGTGTTCCAGGGAGTAGACTAGAGCAAGTATGGGCTATGGAGTGGTGTGATGGTATGAAAACCAGTCAAAGCCGGGAAGGGGGTCACGTGTTCCAAGGAGTAGACTAGACAGGATCATGTGATGGTGTGATGGTATGAAAACCAGTCAAGGCACTAGAACAAGTATATGATAATGCAACTGAGATAAGAAATTACTATAAAGAATACTGTGAACTAGGCTCAGCAGGCAATTAGTGACACGTTCATTAATTGTCTCAGCTTTTGTTTGCAAATAAAGGCTTAAATTTCTCGAAGAATCTTCTGCGTCTCCTGGTTATTTCAAGAAACCACAACACAAGCTGCTTTCTGTTTGCAAATTGCAAATTTGTTCACATTCATTTTCATTCCTGACTGCAACTCTTTTGTGTCTCTGTCTGCTGTTTCCATTGATACAGCTATTTCAACTGTTCTTTTATGTGTCGCTTTGCACCAGTTCGGAGCTTTTTTGAATGCTTTCTTGTAAGATTCCACAAATTAAACATCTCTCAGATCATTGTAAAGCCCATTACCAAACTGACAATGTTCAGACAACTTCTTCAATTCAGCCATGTACACTGAAATGGACTCCCTTTCCTTCTGATTTTACTTATGAAATCTGAAGCACTCTGCAATCAACAATGTTTTTAAATGTCCTTACAATATCATCAGCAAAGCTCATTTCATCTGGTTTGGTCGGAGCAGTCAAACTCCTAAGCAGACTGTATGCCTTTAATCCTAATGCACTCAGTACTCACTTCTCATTGGCCATTTCATTTGCTTTAAAATACCACTCAATTCATTCCATAAACAGCAGTCAGTTATCTTTTGTGCAACTGTACTCGTCTATCTTTCATGGCCATCTTATACACTCACTGTTTATGAACCCATGAGTTTGTCCATTTCTGCCTTTTTTTAACTGGAACGTCTCTTCCCTTCCACAAGAACATAAGAAGTAGGAGCAGGAGTAGGCCATCTGGCCCATCGAGCCTGCTCCGCCATGATTGATCTAACCATGGAATCATCTCCACCTACCTACCTTTTCCCCCTAACTCTTAATTCCTCTACTGTGCAAAAATCTATCCAACCTTGTCTTAAATATATTTACTGAGGTTGCCTCTGCTGCTTCATTGGTCAGAGAAATCCATCGGTTCACCGCTCTTTGGGAAAATAGTTCCTCCTCATCTCCATCCCAAATCTACTCCCCTAAATCTTGAGGCTATGTCCCCGAGTTCTAGTCTCACCTACCAGTCGAAACAAGTTTCCTGCCTCTCTCTCATCTATCCCTTTCATAACTTTATATGTTTCTATAAGATTTTCTCTCATTCTTCTGAATTCCAGCGAGTACAGTCCCAGGTGACTCAATCTCTCCTCATAGTCTAGCCCCCTCATCTCTGCAATCAACCTGGTGAAACTCCTCTGCACCACCTTCAAAGCCAGTGTATCCTTCTTCAAGTAAGGAGAGCAGAACTGCACGCAGTATTGTCTTCTTGACAGGCTGCTGCACCTGCAAACCAACTTTTTGTGATTCGTGCACAAACACTCCCAAGTCCATCTGCACAGCAGCATGCTGCAATTTTTCACCATTTAAATAATAATCTGCTCTTTCATTTTTCCTTTCAAAGTGGATGACCTCACATTTACCAACATTGTACTCCATTTGCCAGACCCTTGCCCACTCACTCAACCTATCTATATCTCTCTGCAGTCTCCATATCTTCTGCACAATTTGCTTTTCCACCAAATTTACTGTCAACGGCAAACTTAGATACACTGCACTCGGCCCCCTCTTCCAGATTGCTAATGTATATCATGAACAGTTGCGGGCCCAGCACCAAACCCCTGCAGCACACTGCTCACCGTTTATTGCCAACTAGAGTAACACCCGTGTATCCCAACTTCCTGCTTTCTATCAGTTACCAATCCACTATCCATGCTAATACATCACCCCCAACTCCATGCATCTTTATCTTATGGATAAGTCTTTTATGTACCACCTTATCAACGCCTTCTGGAAATCCAAGTAAATAACTTCCATCTGTTCCTCTCTATCCACTGTCTGAAGAACACATGCTACAATTTTTTAACTCAAATGTCTCAGCGAGCTATTTTTTTTAACTCAAACATCTTGCTGCACATTTTTTAAAACGGGAATGTCTTGCTGCACTTCATTAGGTAGGTAGTTGTCTCAGGTCCATTTAAACCCTCCTTGTGACCAGTGTTAAGTTTTATAGCTCCAAAGGATACAACAAGTTAAAATAAAAACATGTAGGTGGGAGTAATATGTCTAACTTCATTCTTACTTTAAACAAGGCATGTTCATATGATGTGGTAGCACAATAACATATGCCATTCGTGTACTTTTACATGTAACCTATAATGAATTAAGTAATCAAAAAAGGATGCTTAATTATATGATATACAGTGGCATGCAAAAGTTTGGGCACCCCGGTCAAAATTTCTGTTACTGTGAATAGTTAAGTGAGTAGAAGATGAACTGATCTCCAAAAGTCATAAAGTTAAAGATGCAACATTCTTTTCAACATTTTAAGCAAGATTAGTGTATTATTTTGTTTGGTGTGAAAACAATTTTAGTGTGAAAAAAAGGAAAGGAGCACCATGTAAAAGTTTGGGCACCCCAAGAGATTTGAGCTCTCAGATAACTTTTACCAAGGTCTAAGACTTTAATTAGCTTGTTAGGGCTATGGCTTGTTCACAGTCATCGTTAGGAAAGGCCAGGTGATGCAAATTTCAAAGCTTTATCAATACCCTGACTCCTCAAACCTTGTCCCAACAATCAGCAGCCATGGGCTCCTCTAAGCAGCTGCCTAGCACGCTGAAAATTAAAATAAATGATGCCCACAAAGCAGGAGAAGGCTATAAGAAGATAGCAAAGTGTTTTCAGGTATCCGTTTCCTTAGCTCGTAATGTAATCAAGAAATGGCAGTTAACCGGAACGGTGGAGGTCAAGTTGAGATCTGGAAAACCAAGAAAACTTTCTGAGAGAACTGCTCGTAGGATTGCTAGAAAGGCAAATCAAAACCCCTGTTTGACTGCAAAAGACCTTCAGGAAGATTTAGCAGACTCTGGAGTGGTGGTACACTGTTCTACTTTGCAGCAACACCTGCACAAGTATGACCTTCATGGAAGAGTCATCAGAAGAAAACCTTTCCTGAGTCCTCACCACAAAATTCAGCGTCAGAAGTTTGCAAAGGAACATCTAAACAAGCCGGATGCATTTTGGAAAAAAGTCCTGTGGACTGATGAAGTTAAAATAGAATTTTTTGGCGGCAATGAGCAAAGGTATGTTTGGAGAAAAAAGGGTGCAGATTTTCATGAAAAGAACACCTCTCCAACTGTTAAGCATGGGGGTGGATCGATCATGCTTTGGGCTTGTGTTGCAGCCAGTGGCACAGGGAACATTTCACTGGTAGAGGGAAGAATGTATTCAATTAAATACCAGCAAATTCTGGAAGCAAACATCACACTATCTGTAAAAAAGCTGAAGATGAAAAGAGGATGGCTTCTACAACAGGATAATGATCCTAAACACACCTCAAAATCCACAATGGACTACCTCAAGAGGCGCAAGCTGAAGGTTTTGCTATGGCCCTCACAGTTTCCCGACCTAAACATCATCAAAAATCTGTGGACAGACCTCAAAAGAGCAGTGCATGCAAGATGGCCCAAGAACTAGAAGCCTTTTGCAAGGAAGAATGGGCAAAAATCCCCCAAACAAGAATTGAAAGACTCTTAGATGGCTACTGAAAGCGTTTACAAGCTGTGATACTCACCAAAAGGGGTGTTACTAAGTACTGACCATGCTGGGTGCCCAAACCTTTGCTTTGGGCCCTTTTCCTTTTTTGTTATTTTGAAACGTAAAAGATGGAAATAAAAAAGTAATCTTGCTTAAAATATTAAAGAAATGTGTCATCTTTTATTTTATGCCTTTTGGAAATCAGGTCATCTTTTACTCGCTTAGCTATTCACAGTAACAGAAATTTTGACCAGGGGTGCCCAAACTTTGGCGTGCCACTGTACTTACAATATTACTCAGATATTACTGAAATATTAAACACAAAACATAACCTATTCAACCTTCCTCTATAATTCAGACCCTCAAGTCCCAGCAACTCCTTGAAAATTTTCTCTGCACTCTTTCAATCTTATTTACATTTTTTCTGCAGGTGACTAAAACTGGACACATTGCTTCAAATTAGGCCTCACCAATGTCTTATCTCCTATACTCAATACATTGATTAGTGAACGCCACTGTGTCAAAAGCTCTCTGATGAAGGGACTCAGCCCAAAACGTTGACTGTTAACTCTTTTCCCTGGATGCTGGCTGGCCTGCTGAGTCTGACATAGATCATCCTGCGCCAACCATCAGGCTCCCACCTGTACTAACCCAACTTTCCTCTTACACATGCTCATCAGTTCCCCACCAAGCTTTCAGCCACACACCCCAATCAAAAAAACAAAGCAAGCTGCTAGAGGAACCCAGCAGGATGCTGGCCTGAGACATTGGTGTTTCCCCTGTCTACACAGATGCTGCTTAACTTGCTGAGCTCCTCCAGCAAGTGATTTTTTTTTTGCTTCACATTCGGAAGTCTTTGGGCTGTCGGAGAACCCACGTAGTCACAGGTAGAAGGTACAGTCGTCATAAAGGAAGCAACAGAGGTCAGGACTGAATCCAGGCCTCTCGAACTGTGTGGCCACTTTGCTAACTACCCCTTCCCTTATTTCCAAAATCTTACTTTTCATTGACATTAAGAAAAAGTGACAAATCTACACCAACACAGAACTACAGAAGTCTCAAGCTAACAAATATTCTTAATATATAGAACAGCAAAAGTACAGCACAGACTGTGTGCTTCAGCCCACAATGTTGTACTGTCCTTTTTGACCATAGGTCTTATAGGATCAGAATTAGGCCATTTGGCCCATCGTGTCTGCTCCACCATTTCATCATGGCTGGTCCAATTCCCTCTCAGCCCCGATCTCCTGCCTTATCCCTGTATCCCAATCAAGAGTCTATCAACCTCTGCCTTAAATATATATAATGACTTGGCCTCCACAGCTGCCTGTGGCAAAGAATTTCATAGTTTCACCACTCTCTGGCTAAAGAAATTCCTCCTCATCTCCATTCTAAAATGATACCCCTCTATTCTGAGGCTGTGTACTCTGGTCTTAGACTCTCCATCACAGAAAACATCCTCACTACATCCACTCTATCAAGGTCTTTCACCATTCAATAGGTTTCAATGAGGTCACCCTTCATTCTTCTGAATTCTAGTGAATACAGTCCCAAAGCCATCAAACGCTCTTCAAATGACAAACCACTTTAAGCGACTCTTAACCTACTCTAAGGCCAATCTACCCCTTCCCTCCCACATAGCTCTCCATTTTCCTATCATCCATGTGCCTATCTAAGAGTCTCTTAAATGTCCCTAATATATTCTTCTACCACCAGCCCTGGCAGCATGTTCCACACACCCACCACTCTCTGCGTAAAAACTAGACCCTGACATCCCCCAACCCCCATTCTTTTCTCCAGTCACCTTAAAGTTATGCCCCATGTTATTAGCCATTTCCAACCTGGGGAAAGATCTCTCTCTGTCAACTCAATCTAAAGTTCAAAGTTCATAGTAAATTTATTGTTAAATTCACCATTTATATTTATATATATATATTTTTTTAATTATTATATATGTCACCATATACAACACTGAAATTAATTTTCTTATTGACATTCACAGTAAATGTGAAAATGACAACAAACTGTGCAAATAAAAATAAGAGAACAAATACTAAAGGAAGTTGAAGAAGTTAGATATGACCCTTGTGGCTAAAGGGATCAGGGGATATGGAGAGAAAGCAGGTACAGGGTTCTGAGTTGGATGATCATCCATGATCATACTGAATGGCGGGTGCAGGCTAGAAGGGGTGAATGGCCTACTCCTGCACCTATTTTCTATGTATCTATGTTTCTAAAAAGAATAAAATAAATACACAAAATGAGTTGTAAAGTCCTTAAAAGCGAGTCTATAGATTGTCCATAGGTTCTTTGCCTCTTTTCATCTTCACATTCAATTTCCTTTTGCAATCATCATCAGCTCTGTGAATATTTCAACTATGCTAAAATTGTTGCACTAAACACCAATCACATTTGGGGTTATGCACAAGTCACTAATTACCAGCATTATGCTGAGATGACCTCAGACAACACACAAACATGCAGGCGACGCATTGAAGGCTACGAGGTTCCAAACCATGAAACCACACTGCGTGCAGTAGCATATGCAAACTGATGTAGAACCCTGAAGGTTCACTTTGCACAGGATATCTGCAGTCAGATCAGCCACCAGACCTCCTCATCCATGAACTGTCTTTTTAATTGTTAATTCAGAACATACAGTGGCTCCCATGTCCTGTTGGCTCTTTGATCGCTACAGCATTGCATCGGACACTCCCAGAGGCCTTGGGCAAACATACCACGGGTTAGATATAGAACTTCTGCTTCAGAAAGTAAAGCATGAATGTGTAATTCTGAAAGTTCGAAGTGAATTTATTATCAAAGTATGTACGTGTCAACATATACTACCCTGAGATTCATTGTCTTGTGGGCATTCATAGTAGACAAAGAAACACAATGAAAATCTATACACAAACACACAAAGACACACAAACAACAAATGTGCATAAAAACACAAACTGTGTGATTACAAAGAAATAAATGGTAATAATTAATAAATAAATAACATTGAGAACAGGAGTTGCAGAGTCATTGACAGTGAGTCTGTAGGTTGTGGAATGACTTCAGTATTGAGGTGAGTGAAGTTATCCAAACTGGTTCAGGAGCCTGATGGTTGTTGAGTAATAACTCACACCATGCAGACATCTTAAACTATGTCTCAGCCAATCCCAGGCTCTACTTCTTGTTGCAGTAAGTAGTGGTGCAGAGAGACTGATACAGACTTTAAACCTTGTGAGTTAGAAAAACTTCAGGAAATAAATGGCCACTATCCTGGTCACAATTGCTGTAAAAGGTCCATTACAGGAAAAGACCTGCCTATGATTAAACACACCTACAAGGAGTACCGCCACAAGAAAGCAGTATCCATCATCGAACCCCACCATCCAAGCCATGCTCTTTTCTTGACGCTGTCATCAGGAAGGAGGAACAGGAACCTGAGGACCCTGGATTCAGGAACTTACTCTTCAACCATCAGGCTCCTGAACCAGCATGGATAACATCACTCAATTTCAACTCCAAACTGATTCTACAAGCTATAGGCTCACTCTACGACTCTACAACCCATGTATTTATTTATTTGCACAGTTTATCTTTGTTTCACATTAGTTGTTTGTCAGTCTCTGTGTGTAGTTTGTTTTTATCAATTCAATTGTATTTCTCAATTCTATTGCAAATGGCTGTAAGAAATGAATCTCAAGGTAATGTATGGTTATATATACTACACGTACTTTGATAGTAAATTTACTTTGGCTTTCAATTTTGAACCAGCCTTCCCAATCTATTGTCTCCACTCTTCTTGCAGCTTCCCAGAGGAGATGTAAAGGAGAAAGACATTGACAGAGTAAAAGATCTGTCTCCTTGGCCTCTCTGTTCCCAATGACACTACAGTTATATAGCAGTGTTTTAGATTTTGACGGTACGGGATGACTTCCTTGCCTACTGTAGATTTTAACATTGCTTCCACCAAGTGCTGGCTGCCATCTGTGACAGATTTCACTGCCCTCTTTAACTTGTCACCCAGCCCTCTCCTGCCACCAGTTCTTATTATCATTCAACTGTACACACCTACACAGCTAAATGAAACAACATTCCTCTGGGACCAAGATGTAAAACACTACATTTATCACGTACAGCAGGCAGAATAATATTGACACAATTATATTAATAGATTCTTTTTAAAGTGTTCTATCGATGTACAGTACAAGTCGACATAGTGCATATATGACATATAGTTAAATATACAACAGTATTATTGCTACTTATACTGTCATCAATAAGAAAAAACTTATTTATAGAGCACTTTTCATACAAATGATGTTAGTTAAAAGCAAAACTAATAAATAATGTGTACTGGTGGTAGCAGGATGTTCAAAAGTCACGCAGCCTGGGAGAAGAGGCCTCACCAAACATAGAAACATAGAAAATAGGTGCAGAAGTAGGCCATTCGGCCCTTTGAGCCTGCACCACCATTCAGTATGATCATGGCTGATCATCCAACTCAGAACCCTGTACCTGCTTTCTCTCCACACCCCCGATCCCTTTAGCCACAAGGGCCATATCTAACTTCCTCTTAAATATAGCCAATGAACCAGCCTCAACTGTTTCCTGTGGCAGAGAATTCCACAGATTCACCACTCTCTGTGTGAATCTTCCCCAACATCGGAAACAATCTTCCTGCATCTAGCCTGTCCAATCCCTTTAGAATTTTATACGTTTCAATAAGATCCCCCCTCAATCTTCTAAATTCCAGTGAGTATAAGCCTAGTCGATCCAGTCTTTCTTCATATGAGAGACCTGCCATCCCAGGAATCAATCTGGTGAACCTTCTCTGTACTCCCTCTATGGCAAGAATGTCTTCCCTCAGATTAGGGGACCAAAACTGCAGACAATACTCTAGGTGCGGTCTCACCAAGGCCTTGTACAACTGCAGTGGAACCTCCCTGCTCCTGTACTCAAATCCTTTTGCTATGAATGCCAACATACCATTTGCCTTTTTCACCGCCTGCTGTACCTTCATGCCCACCTTCAATGACTGGTGTACAATGACACCCAGGTCTTGTTGCATCTCCCCTTTTCCTAATCGGCCGCCATTCAAATAATAATCTGTTTTCCTGTTCTTCCAACCAAAGTGGATAACCTCACATTTATCCACATTCAATTGCATCTGCCATGAATTTGCCCACTCACCTAACCTATCCAAGTCACCCTGCATCCTCTTAGCATCCTCCTCACAGCTAACACCGCCGCCCAGCTTCGTGTCATCCGCAAACTTGGAGATGCTGCATTTAATTCCCTTGTCTAAATCATTAATATGTATTGTAAACAACTGGGGTCCCAGCACTGAGCCTTGTGGTACCCCACTAGTCACTGCCTGCCCTTCTGAAAAGGTCCCATTTACTCCCACTCTTTGCTTCCTGTCTGCCAACCAATTCTCTATCCATATCAATACCATACCCCCAATACCGAGTGCTTTAAGTTTGCACACTAATCTCCTGTGTGGGACCTTGTCAAAAGCCTTTTGAAAATCTAAATATACCACATCCACTGGCTCTCCCCTATCCACTCTACTAGTTACATCTTCAAAAAATTCTATAAGATTCGTCAGACATGATTTTCCTTTCACAAATCCATGCTGACTTTGTCCGATGATTTCACCTCTTTCAAAATGTGCTGTTATCACATCTTTGATAACCGACTCTAGCATTTTCCCCACCACCGATGTCAGACTAACCGGTCTATAATTCCCCGGTTTCTCTCCCTCCTTTTTTAAAAAGTGGGGTTACATTTCGGTCCTAAAAGGCTCCCCTTTATCCCTAAACTTTTAAGTAACTTCTATGTTACTTTTAAGTAACATCATTTTGTCCTTTATTTTTCCGTTTGCACTTTATCCTGTTGTAAAGTCCTTTGAAAAACAAGCAGGTTTTTCTCCACAGAGGTTGGGTGAGTTTAACCAGAGGTGATGGGTGAAATGTTTAAGAGGAACATGAGGCGGGAACTTCTTACTTCTTCGCTTGGAGGGTGATGAGAGTGTGGAATGAGCTTCCAGTGGAAGTGGTGGATGTGTGGTGATTTCAACATTTAAAGAGAAATTTAGATAGGTATATAGATGGGAGGGCTATGATCTGGATGCAGGTAGATGGTCCTAAACAGATTAATGGTCTGGCACAGACTAGATGGGTTGAGTGGTCTGTTTCTACACCGTAGTGTTCTGTGATTCTATGAACAACATTGTTTGTATGAAAACTGCTCTATAAATAAGTTCTTCTTCTTCTTCTTCTTCTTCTTCTTCTTCTTCTTCTTCTTCTTATTATTATTATTATTATTATTATTATTATTATTCCTGCTCCCCTTTATTTGAAGCAGTACCTCTTGACACTGTCAATAAACTGGCTTGAATTTTCCAATACACTCCCATATTTTGAACTGCACCACTAGATCAGATTGTTTCCATCTACAACCTCAACTTCAATCATCGTTAACACGTTAATTAGGTTACTCCTGAGACATGGACAACATCTGTATGCAATTGACATGTATGACTAAATTAGAGCAGGAAAACATTTATGATCTGAAACCTTGGGAACTGTTGTAAAGGTGTTGTAAAGACTATTTCAAATGGAGCTCTGACAGCAAGGGAAGGGCTGGTTTCAAACCCAGACCAAGGGCGAAGTGAGTGGACTGAGTACCAGCTGACGCAAGTAGCTGTATAACAGGGACTCACTCTGTTACAGAACATGCAGACCACTCTAGTACAACCACTTAGTACACTTACCCCTTAATAATCAACTACACACACCCTCTTACACACATCTCTCCTGCACTCACATTCACACACCTCCTCCAGCACCCATATATACTCACCCCTTCAGCACCCATTTACATAGTTTTTTTTTTACAGGGGTCACAGTTTCAGAATAAAGGGGAAGCCTCTTAGGACCGAGATGAGGAAAAACTTCTTCACACAGAGAGTGGTGAATCTGTGGAATTCTCTGCCACAGGAGACAGTTGAGGCCGGTTCATTGGCTATATTTAAGAGGAAGTTAGATATGGCCCTTGTGGCTAAAGGGATCAGGGGATATGGAGAGAAAGCAGGTACAGGGTTCTGAGTTAGATGATCAGCCATGATCATACTGAATGGCGGTGCAGGCTCAAAAGGCCGAATGGCCTACTCCTGCACCTATTTTCTATGTTTCTACACTCACCTCTCCAGCACCCATTTACACACTCCTATCCATCACCCATTTACACACACCCATCTAGTACCCATGGTAGACTTACCCCTCTAGCACAGACGGACTCCTGTCCCGTAACCATCGAAGTGGCGTACTCCCAATACTATTCTGTGTAAACTATTAATCTGTTTATAAAAATATTGTACCTAAAGGAGAACTTACCACATGTATTGTGAGAAATTTAGAATGATCAAAGGTCAAGTAAAGATTAGCGAAAGTCTGTCTGATGATCCGAAGAACCAAGAGTCAACTTCTTTTAGCCGTTAAGATTGTTTCCTTTTCAAATGTTATTGACTACTCAAAGAAAAACTACTTGCAGGTTCTTGGTAGGTAGTAGAAAACCACAAGCAGATCTACGCAAGGAGCCTTCTGATTACAACAGTCTGATAACTTCCCTCTGCATTTAAAATCCAGATGATTGGAGAACTTGTCTTGGCACAGCGTGACAGCCACTGGTTCCAGAGGTGCTCCTTTGCAGCCAGCAAATTGTTAGAGTTTCATTGTCTTCTTGAGGGGAGAACCATGCTTGTCTTCCATTCGTAACACTTCTTCCTGTTCTTGAGCTTTTTTGTCTTCCTGTTGGTATCACAGATGACAGGATGTGGAGAGCAATCACCAGACTACAGACGCAAATAGGACACAACAAATATATATGTGGTGTTCTGGTGGGGACCATCCACCACACCTGTTGGTGCAGTGATCTGGAGCAGCAGAAGTTACCAAACTGGTCCATACATAGCCATCACAAGAAGGCGGCATCCGTCATCACTTTCTCACTGCTGCCATCAGGAAGAAGGTACAGAACCCTTGTGTCCCACAACACCAAATTCAAGAACAGTTATTACCCTACAGCCATCAGGCTCCTGAACCAGCACAGATAACAGTGCATGCAGAACATGCTGACATATAAGTACTTTAACAATAAACTGACTTTGAACTTGAAAAACAATTAAGTAAACAAATGATAGCCTTGTGAGACTGTAAGGTGTGTCTGTCTGTGTGTGCGTGCATGTGCGCATGTGTGTGCATGTGTGTCTGCATGTCTGTACGTGTGCCTCTGTGTGTGTGTGTGTGCAAGTGTGTCTGAGTCTGTGTGTGCGTCCATGTGTGTGTGTCTGTGTGTGCATGTGAGTTTGTGTGTGTATGTGTGTGTGTGTGTGTGTCTGTGTGTGTCTATGTATATGCATGTGCGTGCATGTGTGTGTCTTTTTCATCTTCATAGAGATGTTGAAGTGTTCAAGATTCAGTATTGTTTGGTGTCATTTCCTGTGCACAGATGTAATGTAGAATGAACTAATTGTTACTGCAGATCTGATGCAGCACAAAAAACACAAAAGATAAAAAAGAACACAGCCAATTTAATAATAGAGCATAATAAATATAAACACATGAGATAGCTTATATACAGAGGTTGATAGTTTGTCCATAAAGTGACACTAAGCACAGGAGTGTCTGTACAGCAGGTGACTCTGACAGGAAATGATAAAATAGTGATTGTTTGAGGTGTGGAGGGGTGGGTTTGTGGGTGGGAGTGTTGATCAGCCTTACTGCTTGGGGAAAATAACTGTTTTTGTGTCTGGTGGTCCTGGTGTGGATGTTACTTAGCCTCCTCCCTGATGGGAGGGAGACAAACAGTTCAAGAGCAGGAACTGAACAAAGTTGGAAAGATTAACCTTCTCTGCTAACATTAGGGTTAACATTTCCTTGCTTAAGAGGAACATTGCTTTATTTGGCAGCATTCATTTATACAGTCAAATGGTAATAAACTTGGTCTTGAACTCGAACTTGAGAACTGCTGTGCGTGCAGCTTCAAGAAGATTGAAGCTTTCCACGGTAAGTTACCGGAAATACCACAAACAGTCTGCCGATTGGTGCATGTCTCCATTTCTGTGGTGGAACCACTGAGTTAGATTCTGCACTGTGTAGAAAAACTTAACATATTAACATGAGGCCAAAACTGCAGAGAGGAGAGAAATCGTCCACACCTCTTGTGCGATTCAAACAACAGCAACAATGCAGGAAACTCGGGATGCAGAACTTGAAATAATCACCACCCTTCCTTAAAAGATAAGAAATTAATATGTTCCAATATAAGAATCAACTACTTAAAAGATCTCAAAGTGAAAGTTAGGTTTATTGTCCTGTGCAGAAGTGCATGTGTGCCCAGGTGTAATGAAACTCTCACTTGCAGAAGTACCACAGGCTCAAAGCACCAAATAAGCAGTATTCACATTAATCAAACATAAAGTATACACAACTTTTAGATGGAAGAGCACAATTAGAACAGATAAAACAAAGTCTATCTTAGTGCAAGGTGATTAAAGTCATTATAGTTTGCAATAATTAGAGATGTGCCAATTGGTTCAAGAACCGAATAGCTGAAGGGAGGGATTTGGGCAGCCAGTGCAGATTACCCCTATGGCCATTTCCCTCAATAATAAGTATACTGTTTTGTAACCATTGATGGGGATGACCTACTGGGGGAGAAGCCACACCAACCAGATCTCTGGCACTGTGTCTGGTGCAGTGGCTCAGAAGGCAAGGGGGGAGAAGAGGACTCAAATAGTTATAGGAGAGTTCATAGTTAGGGGGTTAGACATGAGGTTCTGTGGACATGATAGAGACACCCAGATGGTATATTGACTCCTAGATACCAGGGTCAGGGACATTCTAGCTTGAGTCTATGACATTCTAAAAGGGGAGGGTGAGAAGCCATAAATTTCAGTACATGATGGCACCAATGACATGGGTAGGAAAAGAGAGGGTGTCCTGAAGAGAGAATTTAGGGAGCTAGGTGGAAAGCTGAAAAATCTATAGATTGCTGCCTGTGCCATGTGCCAGTAAGGGTAAGAGTAGGAGCATTTGGCAGTTGGTTCAGATTTCTGGATCATTGGGATCTCTCCTGGGGAAGGTATGACCTACACAAAAGGGGCAAGTTACACTTGAACCCAAAGGGGATCAATATCCTTGCGGACCAAGTTTGCTAGAGCTGTTGGAGAGGATTTAAACTAATTTGGAGGGGGTTGGGAACCGGAGTGATAGGGCTGTTGGTTTATAAGCAGAGGCAGTGTGTAGTGAGACAGTCAGGATGGACAGGCAGATGATAGGACAAATTTGCAGTCAGTGGGATAAGTTACAATGGCTTAAGAGATTGTGGCAGCACTAGACAAGAATCAAGACATTTTCAAGAATCACTAGATTCTGCAATGATTCGAAAGAACTGGAATATTACAAATGTCACTCTACTCTTTAAGAAGGGAGGAAGCCAAAAGTGAATAAGTTATAAGTTAGTCAGTCAAACCTCAGTGGTCGGGAAGATGTTGGAATCGATTGTTAAGGATGAGATATCAGGGAACTTGGAGGCACATTGTAAAATAGGCCAAGGTCAGCATAGTTTCCTTAAGGAAAAATCTTGCCTGACAAATCTGCTAGAATTCTTTGAGGAAATAACAAGCAGGATACACAAAGGAGAATTGGTGGATGTTGTGTACTTTGATTTTCAGAAAGCCTTTGACAAGGTGCCACACATGAGGCTGTTTTACAGGAGCCCATGGTATTACAGGAAATATACTAGCATGTGTAGAGTATTAGCTGATTGGCAGGAGGCAAAGAGTACGAATAAAGGGAGCCTTTTCTGATTGGCTGCCGGTGACTAGAGGTGTTCCATAAGAATTGGTGTTGAGACCATTTTATTTTAAGTTGTATATCAATGATTTGGATGATAAAATTGATAGTTTGGTGGCCAAGTTTGTGAACAATATGAAGATAGGTGTAGGGGCAAGTCGTGTTGAGGAAGCAGGGAGGCTGCAGAAGCACTTGAACAGATAAGGAGAATGGGCAAAGAAATAATAAGTGGAATACAGTGTCGGGAAGTGTATGGTCATGCGAAGGAATAAATGCATAGATTATTTTAAAAATCCAAGGTGCAAAGGGAGTCCTTGTGCAGGATTCCCTAAAGGTTAATTTGCTGGTTGAGTCGGTAATTACGAAAGCAAATGCAAGGTTAACGTTTATTTCGAGAGGACTAGAATATAAAAACAAGGATATAATACTGAGGCTTTATAGGTGTGGCCTTACTTAGAGTATTGTGAGCAGTTTTGGGCCCTTTTTCTGAGAAAAGTGCTGACATTGGAGAAGGTGTAGAGAAAGTTCATGAGAATGATTCTGGGAATGAAAGGGTTATCGTATGAGAAGCGAATGATGGCTCTGGGGCTTAACTCACTGGAATTTAACAGAATGCAGGTGGATCTAATTGAAACCTATTGAATTTTGAAGGGCCTAGAGTGGATATGGAGAGGATGTTTTCTATGGTGGGTGAGTCTGGGACCAGAAGGCAGCCTTTTAGAATGGAGACAAGTAGGAATTGCTTTAGCAGAAGGTGCTGAATCTGTGGAATTCATTGCCAGAGGCAACTGTGGAGGCCAAGTCTTTGGGTGTACTTAATGCAGAGGTTGATAGGTTCTTGATTAGAAAAGGCATGAAAGGTTACAGAGGGAAGGCAGGAGAATGGGGTTGAGAGGGAAATGGATCATTCACGATGAAATGGCAGATCAGACTCACTGGGCCAAATGGCCTAATTCTGCTCCTATGTCTTACGGGACAACTCACAGAAACCAATTAACCCAAAGACCTGCATGTCTTTGCGATGTGGAAGGAAAATGGAAGCCAGAGCACCCAGACAAAGCCCATGTGGTCCCAGGGAGAACATACAAACTCCACACAGGTAGTGCTGGAGGTCAGGATTGAACTAAGTTGCTGGAGCTGAGAGGCAGCAGCTGCACTAGTATTCAAGTGTAAAGGGGGTTTCTTCTTTTTTCTTTGTTACTGTGTATGTAATCAAAAGGGCTTCCTTTGTTAACTAGCAGGAATGCTTCTTTGTTGCGAGAGAGTGCTGGTAGCTTGTTTGGGTTAAAATTTACTGATAATGAGAATTGTATTCCTTTGTAAACCAAATGGGGTTTAATGTTCTTTCTTCTGAGTCTGTAAGCTTTTGTTGACGGGCTTTTGGGCAGATCGGCGCGAGGGGGTTGAGAGAGAGGACGCAATGCTGTAAGCTGGGCAAGGAATGGACCCCAAGTGGGGGTCCGAGGCCAGGACGTACTCCGAGGAGGGGGGATGAAGCTAGATGTGCTTGGTTGACCACTCGGAGGGTCCTGAGCTGCGAGTCGAGGAGTTCGGAGGGGATCGAATGGTGGCCAGAAGACTTCAGTAATTGAGCTCCAACGGTTGTGCGCGAAGTGGTTTGGACTTTGATAAGTTTGTCGCCTTTTCTTTATTTTTTCTCTTCATATATACTGTATCGTTATTAACCACTTAGTTATAGTAACCTTTATAAATTATTAATAATATACTCATTTAATCGCTTATGGTGTACTGTCTGTTTTTGGGCGAGGCGGGGACATCACACAGCAACCACACCAGCTGATTACCCAGTTTGGCAGGGCCGAAGGCTGCTCCCCCTAGATGAGAATGAGCTGAGCGAGCCTGAGGTGACCCAGGGGGTTACTCAAGGTACAAAAATATATATCAAGATGGCACTAATGTTTTGTGGGCTGATCACAAAACTACTAGATATACATCTTCTGAACTGCTGACTTTAAAGTCATAATGATGAATACACTAAATATTAAAGACCTGCAGGTAGATGAAATCTTAAATTAAAATTGAAAATACTGGAAAGGCTCAGTAGATGGGTACAAGATTCTGATAAAGAGTCAGAGAAACAGTTGATATGAGGAACCAGACCTGAAGTGGCTAGTTAATAAGACTGAAGCTGTTGTGGTCTGATACGATGACCTCTGCCTTGCAGAGGACAGATGGCAACTGCCTAACACCTCTTTATACCTCCCCTGACCTCCACGATGAACCCCCCGCTGCTGTCCCCTGAGACTCTCATAGATCTGATCACATGGGATCTCCCTCCAACCTGAGAGTGGCTCATCATCTCACTGCCTGCTTAAAACAAAAGTTCCTGATGAATCGTCTTAACCCAAAACGTCAGCACATTCATTTCCATCCACAAAATGCTTACTGATTCACTGAGGCCTTTCAACAGTTTATATTTGTTCTGGATTCCCGTCTGTAGTCTCTTGAGTCTTGCTGAATTCGTCGGCCTTCTGTTTGCTTTGGATAGGCATTGGAGAGAGAAGATCCACAAACTGAGAAGTCCAAGAATAGAAAATAGACAATAGGTGCAGGAGTAGGCCATTCGGCCCTTTGAGCCAGCACCGCCATTCAATGTGATTGATAGGATTGAGGCAGGTAATATGTTCCAGATGTTGGGAGAGTCCAGTACCAGAGGGCATGGATTGAGAATAAGAGGTCAGTTATTTAAAACAGAGTTGAGGAAGAGCTTCTTCTCCCAGAGAGTTGTGGAGGTGTGGAATGCACTGCCTCGGAAGACGGTGGAGGCCAATTCTCCGGATGCTTTCAAGAAGGAGCTGGATAGATATCTGATGGATAGGGGAATCAAGGGATATGGGGACAAGGCAGGGACTGGGTATTGATAGTGAATGATCAGCCATGATCTCAGAATGGCAGTGCAGACTCGAGGGGCCGAATGGTCTACTTCTGCACCTATTGTCTATTGTCTATTGATCATGGCTGATCATCCACAATCAGTACCCCACTCCTGCCTTCTCCCCATATCCCTTGACTCCACTATCTTTAAGAGCTCTATCTAACTCTTTCTTGAAAGCATCTGCCTTCTGAGGAAGAGCATTCCATAGATCCACAACTCTGGGTGAAAAAAGTTTTTCCTGATGGAACAGTGTTGATGAGATACAAGGGATACAGCTGAAAATAGGAACGGTGTTGATGAGATACAAGGGATACAGCTGAAAAGTAGTAGGAATGAAAGCTCATGATTGGGTTTTTAAACAGGAAAGAAAAGAAGGAGCACAGCAGTAAGGCTTTGTTTCTCTATTATGTATTTGGGGAGAAATTTGTAAATTGGTTTATTATTGTCACGTACAGGGATCGTTCTGGAGTTATGAAATTATGGAAAGCATAACTGTGGACTAACTAAAATAAGAACCAGTCTTCAGGAAATAAAACCCATTCACAATTTAACTTCCAACTTTCTGGGTCGTGAAACCAATCATTGGGTGTGGGGTGTTGTCTGTCCCATTGGAACAACACAAGGGAAATACAATAGATGAATGTTCCAAGCAACACACACAAAATGCTGGAGGAACTCAGCAGGCCAGG
Source organism: Hypanus sabinus (assembly GCF_030144855.1). Classification (NCBI taxonomy): domain Eukaryota; kingdom Metazoa; phylum Chordata; class Chondrichthyes; order Myliobatiformes; family Dasyatidae; genus Hypanus; species Hypanus sabinus. The sequence continues at coordinate 2,547,573 of NC_082714.1, forward strand.
CAGCATCCATGGAAAAAAGAACAGTCGACATTGTCCTGCCAAAAGGTTTCAGCCTTGACTCTCTCTCCCCTGGAGGTTCACAGTGTGAACAAACACTTATATATTCCCCAGTTACAGCTTCTCTGTGTCATAGAGTCATCGAGCATGACAGCACAGCAACAGGTCCTTTGGCCCATCTAGTCCATGCCAAACTATTATTCTGCCTAGTCCCTTTGACCTGCACCTGCATCATATCCTTCCATACCCTGCCCATCTATGTACTTGTCCAAACTTCTCTTAATTGTTGAAATCAAACCATATCCACTACTTCCACTGGCAGCTCATTTCCCCTTAAATATTTCACCTTTCACCCTTTACTCATGACCTCTAGTTCTCCGACCTCAGTGGAAAAAGTGTGCTTGTATTTACCCTAGAATGAAAATCAAGTTTATTATCACCGGTAGGTGTCATGGAATTTGTTAACTTAGCAGCAACAGTACAATGAAACTCATGATAATATAGAAAGAAAGAAAGTAAATCAATTACAGTAAGTATATATATGTATATTGAATAGATTAACAATAGTCCAAAAACTGAAAAAATATATATTTTAAAAAGTGAGGTAGTGCTCAAGAGTTAAGTCCATTTAGGAATTTAGAAATCAGATGGCAGAGGGGAAGAAGCTGTTTTTGAATCACTGAATGTGTACCTACAGTATATCCCTCATAATTTTGTATATCTTGATCAAATCTTTCTCCTCCACTGCAGGGAGTAAAGTCCTAACCTATTCAACATTTCCCTATAACTCAGTCCTGGCAGCATCCTTTAAATATTTTTCTGTTCAAAGTTCAAAGTTATTTTATTATCAAAGTACATATACATCAACATATACAACCCTGAGATTCATTTTCTTCCAAGCATACTCAGCAAATCCAATAATGATAACAGAATCAATGAAAGACCACCCCATCAGGGCAGGCAACCAGTGTGCAGATGATAACAAACTGTGCAATTAGAAAGAAGGAAGTAGAGGCACTGACTTGCTTTCTTCTTAATTGCATTTATGTGCTGGGCCCAACTCATGTCTTCTGAGATGATAACACCGAGGAATTTAAAGTTGCTACTCTCTTCGCCTCTGATCCCCCAATGAAGACCGGCTCTTTCGGTCAAATTAGTACCTTTTCTGTAGGTAGGTGAACAGAGCTGCAGACAATACTCCAAATTAGGCCTTAGTTTTAGGCAGTCATAATACTAGATTTATTTTGTCACACGTATACTAATGTACAGTGAAAAACCGTTTTACAAGCCATCCATACAGATCATTTCATCACATCAGTGCGTTGAGGAAGTAGAAGGGAAAACAATAACAGAATGCAGAATGAACTGTTATAGTTATAGAGAAAGGACAATAAAGTGCCATATCATAATCAAGTTGACTGTGAAGTCAAGTGTATGAGATATCTAATAGCCGCAGAATAAAAGCTGTCCTTGAGCATGCTGGTACAGTATGTGCTTTCAGGCTTTTGTATCTTCTGCCTAGTGGAAAGGGAAGAAGAGAGAAATATTCAGGGTGGGAACAGTCTTTGATTGTGTTTCTGCTTTACAATAGCAGTGAGATGTACATTTCCAAGTCCATGGAAGAGAGGTTGGTTTTTATATGTTGATCAGTGTCCAAAACTCACTGTAGTTCCTTATAACCATATAACAATTACACTTTTGGATGGGAGATCCATCCCATCTTACCCCATCCCTGACATATTTAGTTGTTTCTCCATCTCCCTCTGGTGCTTCCCCCCCCCCCCTTCTCCCGAGGCTGCCCGTCCCATGATCCTTTCCCTTCTCCAGCTCTGTATCACTTTCGCCAATCACCTTTCCAGCTCTTAGCTTCATCCCACCCCCTCCGGTCTTCACCTATCATTTCGCATTTCTCCCTCTCCCCACTACTTTCAAATCTCTTACTATCGTTCCTTTCGGTTAGTCCTGACAAAGGGTCTCGGCCCGAAATATCGACAGTGCTTCTCCTTATAGATGCTGCCTGTGTGTTCCACCGGCATTTGTGGGTGTTGTTTGAACCCAGTACAGATCCTTGAGGCACACCACTAGTCACCAGCCTCCAACCTGACAAACAGTTATCCATCACTACTCTCTGGCATCTCCCATCCACCCACTGTTGAATCCATTTTACTACTTCAATATTAATACCTAACGATTGAACCTTCCTAACTAACCTTCCATGTGGAACCATGTCAAAGGCCTTACTGAAGTCAATATAGACAACATCCACTACTTTACCCTTGTCAACTTTCCTAGTAACCTCTTCAAAAAAATTCAATAAGATTTATCAAACAGGATCTCCCCCACACGAATCCATGTTGACTGTTCCTAATCAGACCCTGTCTATCCATATAACTATACATACTGTCTCTAAGAATACTTTCCATTAACTTACCCACCACTGACGTCAAACTTACAGGCTTATAATTGCTAGGTTTACTCTTTGAACCCTTTTTAAACAATGGAACCACAAGAACAATATGCCAATCCTCCAGCACCATCCGCGTTTCTAATGACATTTGAAGTATTTCTGTCAGAGTCCCTGCTATTTCTACACTCATTCCCTCAAGGTCCAAGGGAATATAATGTCAGGACCCGGAGACTTACCTACTTTTATGTTCTTTAAAAGTGCCAGTACGTCCTCTTCTTTAATCATCATCGTCTCCATAACTTCTCTACTTGTTTCCCTTACCTTACACAATTCAATATCCTTCTCCTTGGTGAATACCGAAGAAAAGAAATTGTTCAAAATCTCGCCATCTCTTTTGACTCCACACATAGCTGTCCACTCTGATTCTCTAAGGGACCAATTTTATCCCTCACTATTCTTTTGCTATTAATATAACTATAGAAACCCTTTGGATTTATTTTCATCTACTTGCCAAAGCAACCTTATATCTTCTTTTAGCTTTTCTAATTTCTTTCTTAAGATTCTTTTTATATTCTTTATATTCCTCAAAGCACCTCATTTACTCCATGCTGCTTATATTTATTGTAGATCTCTCACTTTTTCTGAACCAAGTTTCCAATATCCCTTGAAAACCATGGCGCTCTCAAACTTTTAGCCTTTCCTTTCAACCTAACAGGAACATAAAGATTCTGTACCCTCAAAATTTCACCTTTAAGTGACCTCTATTTCTCTATTACATCCTTCCCATAAAACAAATTGTCCCAATCCACTCCTTCTAAATCCTTTCGCATCTCCTCAAAGTTAGCCTTTCTCCAATCAAAAATCTCAACCCTGGGTCCAGTCCTATCCTTCTCCATAATTATATTGAAACCAATGGCACTGTGATCACTGGACCCAAAGTGCTCCCCAACACATACCTCCATCACCTGACCTATCTCATTCCCTAACAGGAGATCCTACACTGCCCCTTCTCTAGTTGGTACCATAGAACCATAGAACATTACAGCGCAGAAACAGGCCTTTTGGCCCCTCTTGGCTGTGCCGAACCATTTTTCTGCCTAGTCCCACTGACCTGCACCTGAGCTATATCCCTCCAAACCCCTCTCATCCATATACCTGTCCAAGTTTTTCTTAATGTCAAAAGTGAGCCCGCATTCACCACTTCATCTGGCAGCTCATTCCACACTCCCACTATTTTCTGCATGAAGCTCCCCTAATGTTCCCTTTAAACTTTTCCCCCTTCACCCTTAACCCATGACCTCTGTTTTTTTTTCTCCCCTAGCCTCTGTGGAAAAAACCTGCTTGCATTCACTCTATCTATACCCATCATAATTTTATCCCCCTCTATCAAATCACCTCTCATTCTTTTACGCTCCAGGGAATAAAGTCCTAACCTATTCAACCTTTCTCTGTAACTCAGTTTCTCAAGTCCCGGTAACATCCTTGTAAACCTTCTCTGCACTCTTTCAACTTTATTAATATCCTTCCTGTAATTAGGTGACCAAAACTGCATACAATACTCCAAATTTGGTCTCACCAATGAGAAGAGGACACTTTCCAGATGGTGCGGGTCCTTAATGATGGACACCACCTTTCTGACTCAGCAGCTCCAGATTGTGTCCTTGAAGGTGGGGAGGCTTGTGCCTGTGATGGAATTGAGCTGCATCTGTGGTAGGAAAGGAATTGTTGACTTTTCAGGTCAAAATCTTGCATCAGGAGTTTGCTGACATCATTTGAGTTTGCAGAGACCCTCTATGGAGTACCGTGTGTAGTTTTGGTCTCTGTACTTAAACGATAAACAGTTACGATGGAGAGTGCTGAGTGGTCACACTTTGTATGGAGATGCCAATGACCTTGAATGGAAAAACCTACAAAAAATATTGGACACAGCCCAGTCTATCACAAACAAAGCCCTCTGCACCATTGAGCAGAAAAGCAGCATCCATCATGAAAGATCCCCCCCCCCCCCACCTATCCCATCACCCAGGCCATGCATTGTTATCACTCTTGCCATCAGGAAGGAGGTACAGAAGCCTCAAGTCCCACACCACCAGGTTCAGGAACAATTATTAGCCCTCAACAATCAGGCTCCTGAACCAGAGAGGATAACTCAATTTCACTCACTCCAACACTGAACTGTTCCCACAACCTTTGGAGTCAATTTTGAGGACAATGTAACTCATGTTCTTGATACTTCTTGCTTTTTTTCTTTTTGTATTTGCATGGTTTGTTGTCTTTTGAACATTGGTTGTTTGTCCGCTTCTGTGATATCAGGTTCTTCATTGATTCTATAGTGTTTTCTGTAGCTACTGTGAATGCCTGCAAGGAAATGAATATTTTCAGGGTTGTATATAGTGACATTCCGTATAAGTACTTTGAAAATAAATTTACTTTGAAATTTTTACTTTGCTATTGAGATATACAAGGTTCTGACAAGCTGGATTCCTCTGGCTTGAGGGTTCAAGGTCCAAGATCCCAGCATTAGGACAAGTGGTCAGCCATTTTGTGTTTGTCAGTGATTTGGAACCGCTATAGGGCAGTAGAGTAGTGCAACTGGTGAAGCTGCTGCTTCAGCACTCCATCGATCTGGGCAATCTTGGCTTCCAGCACTGTCAGTATAAAGTTTGCCTTTAACTGCGCAGGTTTCCTCCCCATGCTCAGGTTTCCACCAACATCCCAAAGATCAGAATCAGAATCAAGTTTAATATCACTGCCTTACTGTATATAGTGAAATTTGTGGATTTGTGGCAGTGGTACAGTGCAATACATAATAATCTTAAAAAACTATAAATTATAATAAGAAATATAACTTTTAAAATCAAATAATAAAGACAAAAAATTCTGCAGTTGCTGGAAATCCAGAGTAACACACACAAGGTGTAGGAGGAACTCAGCAGGTCAGACAACATCTGTGGAGAAGAATAAACAGTCAACATTTCGGGCCGAGGTTCTTGATCAGGACTGGAAAGAGGAAGATGCCAGAAATAAGAAGGAAAGTGGGAGGGGAAGAAGAACAAGCTACAAGGTGATAGATGAAGCCAGATGGCTGGGGGAAAGGGGGATGAAGTGAGATGCTGGGAGATGACAGGTGGAAAAGGCAAATAGCTAAAGAAGGAATCTGATAGGAGACAAGTGTATATTATGGGAGAAAGGGTAGGAAGAAATAAGTAGTACAAAAGAGAACAAAAAAAAACCATCGCACCAACCTCTGCGCCCAGCACATAATTCTCTGTAACATCCACCATTGCCAATGGGATACCAGGATACCACCACCAAGCACATCTATCCTCCCCTGCTGCCCCTCTTTCTGCTTTCCACAGGGATCACTCCCTATGCGATTCCTTGTCGATTTGTCCCTGCTCATTGATCTCCCTCTCCCCCGGCACTTATCCTTGCAAATTCCTGATTAAATACAGCTGCTGTTGTGCCTTCTTTGTAATTGCATCAATATGTAGGGCCCAAGATAGATCTTTAGAGATGTTGACACCCAAGAAATTAAACTGCTCATCCTTTCCATTCTGATCCCATGATAAGGACTGGTGTGTTTTTCCCAGAGGTGTGAGCTGAAAGGTTAACTGACTACCGTAAATGTCTCTGGTGTCTGGGCGAGTACTAGAAATTTGGGAGAGTTAAAATACTTAAGGGAACCTGGGTCGGATCTTCTTCATTTAGAGGAAGGTGAGAGCATAGAATGAGCTAGCAGAAGTAGTGGATGTGGAATTGATTGCGGCATTTAAGAGAAATCTAGTTAGTTACATGGATGAGGGCGGTATGGAGGGATATAGTCCAAGTGTAGGTAGATAGGTCTAGATAGAAAAGCAGGTTGACTAGATAGACCGAAGGGCCTGTTTCTGTAGTGTTTTGTGACTTTATAATAGGAAATTCAGATTAAGATGTGATTGGTGTTAACTGGATGCTTGAAGATCAACACAGACTTGGTGGGCCAAAGCTCTCTCAGGCTCTATGACTTAATGAGGAATGAATTCCTTTACATGAAGAGTTATATGTCTTTGGAATCTTAACTTTGCTCAAATAGATTTTGGCCACTCCGGAGAAGTAATGTGAGGAGGGAGTGACCTGGACTAGCAAAACCTAATTGAATGCAAAATGTCTCAAAGATTTTATATGTTCCTGCCACGATTTTTTTTTAATTTTTCAGTATAGGCTGTTGGATTACACTATATAAATGTTATTTTCTTATAAGTTTAACAATTGCCTGGAAGTATTTTATATAATTACCTATATACATGTACATAATTGTTCCAATGTGCCCCCTAGTGGTTACAGTTCTTTATTATTCTGGAAACTTCTATAGTATTGCGTTATTTGAATAGGGGTTATCTGATTGGTTGACTCTTATCTACAAATTTGAATGGAACCTCTCTCATTTATGGTTTAGAAGGCCCAGCATGTTGGCTTGCCATCCTTTCTTTAAATCTTTGCTTTTTCTTTTCCCTCCCCAACTAGTCACCAGCTATTCCTTGTTTCCAATTCTCTTTGTGCAATTAGCACTTATTAAAATTATCATGAAGCAACAAGTTTTATGCCTCTTTCTTAACTTCTGAAAGAACTTTAAATCAAAAACAGCAAGGCTGAGAACTTTTTCATCACCCGTATTTATTCAATGCCTTTTGAAGGCTGTTGTAGATGTAAGCAAGGGCACTACTTACCGCCCATACTCAATTGCTTCCAAACAGAGTGGCTTATTTGACTATTTTAGTCATCTACATCGAGTCACTGTTGTTCAATGGTCTCTCTCTCCCTCTTGTTCATTGCTGCTGGAGGATGGTCAGTCTTGGGTGTTGGGCAAGGTTTAATTGATACAGTTTGTGGATTGGACTCTATAATTCACATTATGATGTATTACTGGTCACTGCTTTTCTTGCTATTTTGTGTGATTTTGATTGGGGTGGGCTGGCTCTGTGGCCTATTGTCAACAAAAAAACACTGCGCTGCATTGAACAAAGCTGAAACCTAATATTCCTGGACTGTTCCACTGACTTTCTGGTTTGATGTTTTATATTCTGTGTTTTTCACTCTTCTGTTGCTGTTATTTCAATGTATTCTTTTTTTTTGCACATTGGGGGTTTGATGTCTTTCTTGAATGGCTGTCTGTGGAAAGACAAATCTTTCTTAAACTCTTTTTGTTGTTGTATGTGATGTTCTGCTGAACATTGTGGGAATGCCATGTTGGTACCAGAACATGTGGTAATACTTGCAGGCTCCCAGAACATCCTTGGGTGTACACGTTATGTATACTTGCATGTTTTTATATGTGTTAAATCCATGAATCCAAACTTGGAACTACAGTCCTGCCATAGGCAGATTTGTACTCCTCCAATTAATGACCCAGCATGCCATCAATTTGAACCAAACTGTTGCTCTTCCTCCCCAATGACCATTACTTTTTCACTGGTTTCTGGTAATTAATTTCTGTCAAATACCTAGGGTGGGTAGGTAGGCAGGTAGGAGTGTGTGTGTATGTATGTATGGTGGGGGGGGGGGGGGGTTCTTTCAGGCTCATTTGGTCGTGTTGTAAAATAATGTACGTGCAGACACCGCAGTGTTGGGAGTCCTCCGACCATGCAGGGGCGAAGTGGCAGAGAGACCGAGGCCAAAGGAAATTGAAGGTCTTGCCTTCCTCCACGTCTCTTTGCTTCCAACTGCCGCCCGAAGAGCGAACGAGTGAGTCGGGCCGAAATAATGACGGTGAAGGCAGCGATTACGGCTCTGTGTAAGATATTGGAGGGGACCGGGGCCGGAACCGCCATTTCCCTCAGCCCGGAGACTTTTCGTCAGGCCAAGTTCGATAGGAAGGAGGTGGTGAGTCGCAGCGGGAGCCGGGGCGGGACTGTATTGATGGTTGACAGTAACGCTGACCTGTTGGAATCGTAGCTGCCTTGTCAATCAGAGGCCGAGCGAATCAGTCAGAGGGGGCAGGACAGCGCCACCTAGAGGGGAGCGGGCTTTTCGCGCTCTGGGAGTCCGTACGCGTATGGGAGCGAATTGGTGGGAATTGCGGGTCACCGAGTTTGGGAACCCTGCCTCACTCCGCCACCCTCCACACACAACCGCTCACCTCACCTTCACAACCTCTACCTTCAGCCCCATCTCTCCAAACAACCACCCTCAACCCCTTCTGCCCTCCCTCCCTCTCAAAACCCCAACGCCCTCTCCTCAAAATTCTTTCACCCTCAACCTCGTCTCCTCAGACAAATCCCGCCGTCTCACCAAACCTCCACCCTGTCAGGCCACACTTGGAGTATTGTCAGCAGTTTTGGGCCACATATCTCAAAGGATGGAGAGAGTCCAGAGGAGGTTCACGATTATTCCAGAATAAAAGGGTCCACATATGAGAAGTGTTTGGCAGCTTTGGGCCTGTACTCACTGGAATATAGAAATGCTGGGGATCTTATTGAAACTTGCAGAATGTTGAAAGGGCTAGATAGAGTGGATGTGGGGAGGATGTTTCCTATAGTGGGGTTATCCAGAACTAGAAGGCACAGCTTCAAAATTGAGGGGTGACCTTTTAGAATGGAGGTAAGGAGGAATTTTTTAGCCAGAGAATTGTGAATTTGTGAAATGCTCTGACACAGACTGCAGTGGAGGCCAAGTCCATTGGTATAGTTAAGGAAGACAGACATTGATTATTTCTGATGGATCAGTGTATCAAAAGCTATGGCGAGAAGGCAGGTGTTATGGGGTTGAGTGGAATCGAGGGATCAGACATGATGGAATAGCGGAGCAGACCCGATGGGTTGAATGGCCTAATTCTGCTCCTATGACTTATGTTCTTATGGCTTCTTAGAGCAACTCTTGGTTGAGCCCACTGAAGGATCTGCTATTCTGGACTTGGTGTTGTGCAATGAGCCAGAATTGATTAGAGATCTTAAGATTTAAAAAAAACCTTAGGGGCAAGTGATCATAATATGATAGAATTCACCCAGAAATCTGAGGGAGAAGCAAAAGTCAGATGTATCAGAATTATGGTGGATTAAAGGTAATTACAGAGGCACAAGAGAGGAGTTGACCAGAATTGATTGGAAAAGTACACTGGCAGAGAGGATGACAGAGCAGCAATGGCTGGAATTTCTGGAAGCAATTAAGATGACACAGGATATCTACATACCAAAGAGGATGAATTATTCTAAAGGCAAGATGACACAACTGGCTGAGATGAGAAGTCAAAAGCAACATAAAAGCAAAGAGAGGGCATAAAATAGAGCAAAAGTTAGATTGTGAAGTTTTTAACAACCAACTGAAGGCAACAAAAAAGTAATTAAGTAGCTAAAGATGGAATATGAAAGTAAGCTGGCCAATAATATTAAAGAGCACACCAAAAGTTTCTTCAGATATATAAACTAAAAGAGAAGCGAGAGTGGATATTAGACTGCTGGAAAACAATGTTGGAATAAAGGGGGCCTTTCTGGTTGGCTTCCAGTGACTGGTGGTGTTCCTTAAGGGTCAGTATTGGGACCGCTGTTTGTTAGTGATTTAGATAATGGAATTGATGGCTTAGTGGCAAAGCTTGCAGATGATATGAAGATAGCTGGAGGGGTAGGTAGTGCTGAGGAAGCAAAATGATTTCATCAGGACTTAGACAAATTGGAAGAACGGACCAAAAACTGGCAGATGGAATGCAGCGTTGGGAATGTATGATGATGCACTTTGGTAAAAGGAACAATAGTGCAGACTATTATCTAAATGGGGAGAAGGTTCAAACATCAGAAGTCCAGAGGGACTTGGGAGTTCTCAGGCACGTCATAATGAGGGCGTTGGGAATGGACCCAAATGCAGGACACAGACACTGAAGTACTAGGACCAGGACAGGACAAAACTAAAGGACAGGACAGGTCGCAGGCTAGGCTAAAAAAGCAGGACGAGGACGAGGGACTGGGAACAAGGAGCCTAGGTGTGGACTCCGAGCCAGAGACTGCACCAGGAAGGACCCAGATCCTGGGTCGTGACTCAGGCTCAGATCCCAAACCAGGCAAAGACGTGATGAGGCCTGGGTTCTGGGGTCTAGAGGCAAACTAGGAACTGTACATCAACATAGAGCCAGGACTTCTCCTTCAACAAGCTGGGACTCATCTTTAACAAGACGCTAACATGAGACCGGACAGTATGTAGACATAGAGCCAGGACTTCTCCTTCAACAAGCTGGGACTCAACTTTCACTCCACACCAAGGTGGGGCAGGTCCATCTGTCAGGTAATGGCAGAACGACCTGACTTACCCAACAGAGACAAAGACAAGACAGGTTCCTTCCACAGGGCAATGGCAGAATGGCCAGACTTACCCCACAGGGCAAGGACAGGAAGATACAAACACCAAAGAATGACCGACAGTTCCATCTCTGCATCAGGGTCGTTCCGAGTTGCAGTTACAACCAGCAACCTTGTCTGGCTACAGAAACAACTGGATCCCTACCTAGCTCGGTGGCTGATGGCCACCCAGCTGGCCCGGGAAATAGCTGAATCCATACCGCAATGACAGCTTCGATTACTGACAGCAAGGCTCCAAGAAGCAATGGTTTTCTAACGCAGCCTAAAGATGGCAAGTGGCCGTTCTAGCCTTCCACCAGCCATTTGCTCCCAGAGAATCTTGACAAGACGACCCCCCCCCCCAACCACACTCAATCCCAGGGCCACTTGTATTCCCAGCCCCAAGATGAGCATCAGGTGCTTATGATTAAGTTCAACCAAAACAAGGGACAGCCGGAGGACCTGGAGTCCAGAGTCCACAGACTAGACCATGAACCGGAATGCAGACTTCAGACCAGACCATGACAGTACCCCACCCCATTGCTGTGGGAGCCTCCTGGCAACCAAACAGGCTCTCCAGGACTGAGGACAACTCAGGCAGGTGAGGGGGGTTGTTCCATCAGGAGGGAACCCAAGGTGACAGGAGTTAGACAACAGTGTCTGCATTGCTGGGTCCATGAATGGCAGGGTCATTCTAGCCTTCTACCAGCCATTTGCCCCCAGAGAGATAAGACAACCACACTCAATCCCAGGGCCACTTATATTCCCAGCCTCAAGATGAGCATCAGGTGCTTATGATTAAGTTCAACTGAAACAAGGGACAGCCGGAGGACCTGGAGTCCGTGGACCAGAATCCAGACCGGACCATGACAGTGCAAGACTCCCAGAAGGATAATTCACAGGTTGAGTCTGTGGTAAAGAAGGCAAATGCAATGTTGTAATTTATTTCAAGGAGAATAGAACATAAAAGCAAGGAGATAATGCTGAGGCTTTATAAGACACTAGTCAGGCTGCACTTGGAGTATTGTCAACAATTTGGGGTCCCGTATCTCAGAAAGGAGATGTTGTCATTGGAGAGAGTCCAGAGAAGGTTCATGAGGATGACTCTGGGAATGAAGGGGTTAACATATGAGGAGTGTTTGGTAGCTTTGGGCCTGTACTCACTAGAATTTAGAAGAATGCGGGAAGATCTCATTGAAACCTACCGAATGTTGAAAGGACTAGATAGGGTGGATGTGGAGAGGATGTTTCCAACGGTGCAGGTATCCAGAACTAGAGGGCACAGCCTGAAAATTGAGGGGTGACTCTTTAGAACAGAGTTAAAGGGTCATGAAGTGTGTGAAGTTACCATAACAAGACAGAAGGTTCTTGGGAAACTGAGAGGTCAGAATGTAGATAAGTCAACATGTAGAATGTAGATAAGTCCTGTCGAAGGGTCTCAGCCCAAAACGTTGACTGCTCGTTTTCACGGATGCTGCCCGACTACTGAGTTCCTCCAGCATGTTGTATGTGTAACTATATTCTAAATGGAGAGAAAGTACAAAAAAAACTGAGGTGCATGGGATTTGAGAGTCCTTGTGCAGGATTCCTCAAAGGTTAGTTTGAAGGTTGAGTCTGTGGTGAGGAAGGCAAATGCAATGTTCGTATTCATTTCGAGAGGACTAGAATATAAAAGGACGTAATGTTGAGTCTTTATAAAACATTGGTGAGGCCTCACTTGGAGTACTGTGAGCAGGTTAGGGCCCTTTATCTTGGAAAGGACTTGCTGAAACTGGAGAGGGTTCAGAGGAGGTTCATGAAAATGATTCCAGGATTGAATAGCTTGTCATATGAAGAGTGTTGGATGACTCTGGGCCTGTATTTGCTGGCATTCAGAAGAATGAGAGGTAACCTAGTTGAAACCTATCGAATGATGAAAGGCTTTGTTAGAATGGGTGCAGAGAGTATGTTTCCTATGGTGGGAGAGTCTATATCTGGAGAACACAGCTTCAGAATAGAGGGGTGTCCTTTTAGAACAGGTATGAGAGGAGGAATTTCTTTAGCCAAAGAGTGGTGAATCTGTTGACCTCTTTGCCACAGGCAACAATGAAGACCAAGTCTTTATATATATTTAAGGCAAAGGTTGATAGATTCTTGATTGGTCGAGGCATGAAGGGATATGAGGAGAAGGCAGGATATTGGGGCTGAGAGAAAAGTTGTATCAGCCGTGATGAAATGGCAGAGCAGACTCGAAGGGCCAAATGACCTAATTCTGCTCCCTTATCTTACAGTCTTAAACCTGAGCCTCTGGTTTTAGACTCCTCTCCCTGGGAAAAAGACTGTGACCATCCACATTGCCCCTCCTGAATTTATATACCTCTATAAAGTCACCCTCACTCAGCCACCTATGCTCCAAGGAAAAGGTTCCATCTTTCCTATAGTTAGGTGACCTGAACTTTGCACCATTCTCTTGAGTGTGGTCTCACCAATGACAGTTACATTATGCTCCATGTCTCTAGAACATGCGCTTTTAAAAAAATTTAATTTTTTAGGAATTGAACCTGGGTCGCTGGTGCTGTAAACGATGTGCTAACTGCTATGCTACTGTACCATCCTCTTTAAAAAAAAGTTTTTATGTGTGACTGTGCAATATCTGAGGTTTTATTAATGTCTGAGTGAGTAAGGAGCAAGGTTGGGGTTGTAGCAGGGGAAGGTTATACCCTGTGTATATTGAGCTGGTGGAGTTGTTATATCGGATAAAGGTGATGTGTTGTAGTTTGGCATATCACTTATTTGGGAAGACAAGTTGGGGTTAGCTTGAGTCATGTTTAATTCTTGCTTTCTGTAGACGTCTGAGTTTTGGAAGTTGCTGTATTATCTCCTGAAACTGTTCGGTGAAAATGAGAGGTGTCCAGTCATAGATCTGGGTAAGAAGCAATCCATTTTATACTATAGTAAGAAACCTGTGCCACATCCATATCCTACATTGTTCAGTACACTAGCCTGTCACTTGTCTTGAAATAACACTGAAATTATTCCAAAAGAGAGTAAGGAATGAAGGCAAATACCTTAACAGAAGTGTGGCAGTTACTATAATATATTACAGTGCTAGTGACCCAAGTTCAATACTCACTACTGTCTGAAAGGTGCTTCCCATGATTGCATGGGTTTCCTCGGGGTGCTCACATTCCAAAGGCATATGGATTAGTAGGGTAATTGGCCGCGTGTTATTGGGTGGCAGGGGCTCATTAACAAGCTGTATCTCAAAATTCAATTCAATTTTAAAATGGTTACTATACTTCCAACAGTGCTTCTGTTTGCAAGTATTATTGCTGCTAATCAGCTCAGAAGCTGATATTTGGTGAACAAATACCGTTGAGAACTATGGTGTTCTTTGCATTTCTCCCCTTGTTAATGAGCACAGTCTAAGACGTGTAAGTTGGGAAGTGCCCTGCTCTGTCTGAATTCACACTGACTCTCAGGGCAGACTCCTTCAGCAGGGACTCACAAGTGGCGACCCTTGTGGGCTGTCACCAGCAATCCCTTGGATGTGTTGGTCATTAATGCAAATGACACATTTCGCTATATGTTATGATGTACACGTGATAAATAAAATTGAATTTTGAAACTCTTCACTCTGACCCTCGTAAGTGTCCATGCTGAAGAGAGATGTACAGTATTCGGAACACGAAGGCAGCAGGAGAGCACCTAAGGATTTCCAGCAGGAAGACATTTTGAGTTCTCGGGGGAAGAGAGAGGCCAGACTACACAGGCGCGTGACATCAGCCAGTTGAGCGCAAACAGTTTTAAAAAGAAGGCAGCCATATCCAGTGGGCAGCATTGGGAGCGGGCAGCCATATCCAGTGGGCAGCATTGGGAGCGGGCAGCAGAGTGAAAGGGCTCAACGGGCTTTGGCAGTGACAGAAAGAGATGAGGCAGTTGTTGATTGCTAAAGGAGTTAGTATGTGTGTGAGGCCAGTATTCTGTGGTCGGTGTCAGATGTGGGAGGCCCTGGAGTCTCCCAGCATCCTGGACGGCCACATCTGCACCCGGTGCATTGAGATGCAACTCCTAAGGGACCATGTTAGGGAACTGGAGCTGCAGCTCGATGACCTTTATCTGGTCAGGGAGAGTGAGGAGGTGATAGAGAGGAGTTACAGACAGGTGGTCACTCCGGGGCCACAGGGGACAGAGAAATGCGTCACAGTCAGGAGAGGGAAGGGGAAGAGTCAGATACTAGAGAGTACCCCTGTGGCTGTACCCCTTGACAATGAGTACTCCTGTTTGAATACTGTTGGGGGCGACAGCCTACCTGGGGCAAGTGACGGTGGCCGTGCCTCTGGCACAGAGTTTGGCCCTGTGGCTCAGAAGGGTAGGGAAAGGAAGAGGAAGGTAGTAGTGATAGGGGACTCGATAGTCAGGGGGTCAGACAGGCGATTCTGTGGATGCAGGAAAGAAACTCGGATGGTAGTTTGCCTCCCAGGTGCCAGGGTCTGGGATGTTTCTGATCACGTCCAAGATATCCTGCGGAGGGAGGGAGAACAGCCAGAGGTCGTGGTACATATTGGTACTGTTACGAACACTGTAACTGGGTCACTTACCAGCAAAGATAGAGAGGTCCGTTGAAGTCTGATGGTACTATTTTTAACAGTATTTATTAGTAAAAATACACAAAAATAATATCAATGCAAACATACAGATAATATACGTCATCAATACTAAATCTAAAAGTGCGGGTATAATAATAATCAATAAGAAATAGCTCTATCGTTGTCTAGGGGATAACGAATTGTCCGATTGAAATATTCAGTTCACTGCAGTTCCACAAGCTGCTGTCTTTTGGTTGTCGCTGTGTTGCACTTTGTTGGAGAGAGAGAAAAGTAGGAATAGAATGGGAACAGTTACCCCTACAGGTTTTCTGACCTTTATGATTTCGATCCATCAGGATCCATCAGGATCAGGATTGTCACTTCCTTTAATAGCTTAACATCTTGTACCTTAATAAATTCTTGTAGCATCAGACTCCAATTTGATAACCACCTATTTTTATTTTCCTTCTCCGAATTGAATGTATAACTGTATTACTCTGTAGTGAAAAAAACTCTTTTGTATTGTGTTAGATTCTAAAATCCTGTAAGGCTCTGTATTAATTCATTTTTACCAATGGTAAAAATCTTTGAAGGAAGAGGGTGTTACAAATGTGCCACAACTCTGAGTACAAAGTAGTACAAAGGGTACAAAGTAGCCCCCTCCTTTTTGAGAATCACAAGATCGCTATTAATTCGGGTCTGGGACCCAGGAAATGAGGGAGAGAATCCACAAGGTTCAATCCCTCGGCTCAATACTATTGGGATAGTACAATACTATTGTACTATTCATTGAAGCCCCTCAGGGGATGACCAGAGTGGGCTTTCAATACCCGTACCCTTTTCAAATTCTAAATTCCCCTGATCCTCACAGTTACTCTCTGGGCAACTCCCTTCTGGAGTAAACTCAACCCCGCGGGCTGAAACAACCTCATTTGCCAACTCAGCAGACTTCTTAAAGGTAATGGCATCCTTTTCATCTAGGACTGCCCTCATTTCATTATCGGGAACACCTTTAGAATTTTCAACTTCTTCAAACAGTTCTGCCAAACCAGACAGATCATCCATGTCCAACCCTGGACCTTTTAACAGCCTTATCTGTTTCTCATCTTTACTTCGTGCCTCTATAAATTTCCTCCTGGCTAAGGGCAGGACTACCTCCTCTCCCTTACTCTCTTTCACTTTTCTATTCTCCGTTTTACCACCCTCTAACTCCTTTTGGTACAGTGTTGGTAAAAATGTCTCAGCCAAATCGATACTGGCCGGATTTAAACTGGTCTCGTTCTCAGCTGCCTTTCTCGACATGCTGCGAGTGATCGCGCATGCGGGATAGATCTTGGAACCTAGGGGCGGGTCCTCAACACTTACAGACTGGCTCATCAGCTCCATGGCCAACCAAACGTCACCACCAGCTAAATCGTTACCCAGAAGGACGCCTATGTCAGTTCTCAGGAATTCTGATCGCACCCCTATTTCAACTGGACCAGATACCAGCTCACAATTTATAATGATCCTATGCAAGGGCAACACTTCTGTCCCTTTTCCTATGCCTCTCAAAGCTACCTCTCCAGTCTTGCGACCAAAATCCAGTACCTTACTGCTAATCAATGACAGCTCAGCTCCCGTGTCTCTCCAGATCCGCACTGGAACTGGTGTGTCTCCCTCTCTCACAGACAGGGTTCCTTCTGAAATACATTTCTCAGACCCTTTTCGTACTCTGTCTACCTGGGGCTCTCTCGTCGATTTACTGATTACAACAGCACATCCTATAGGGACTGCTGCTTTCCATTTTCCTGTCTCCTTCCTCTGAGCAAGGCACTTGGATGCAATATGACCCACCTTTCCACAATTAAAACAGGTCAAGCCAGGACCTCTCCTGCCGTCTTGCCTTTCCTCCTCCTTAATTTTACCCCAAGCTCCAGGCTGAATCTCTGCCTCAGCCGGCGGGCTTTCTCTACCATTCCCACGGTCTCTCTGGTAACTTTTATTCGAGGAAAACTTTGTCTTGTGGGTTAGGGCATATTCATCTACGAACCTAGCAAATTCGGAGATGGACTTATTCGGCTTCTTATTCAAGTACATCCGGATATCATCTGAAACACAATCTTTAAATTCCTCAATCAGAATTAACTCCCTGAGACGCCAAAAATCTTCTTCTACTATTTCTGCTGCACACCAACGATCCAAGAGCACACCCTTCTCATAGGCAAACTTTGCATATGTCTGATTCCACCCTTTCTTTAAATTTCTGAACTTTTGTATATAGGCCTCAGGTACCAATTCGTAGGTCCGAAGAATGGCCTTCTTTACTTTCTCGTAATTCTCAGACTCCTCCTCCTCCATGGACAACGCCGCATATGCCCGTTGTGCCTTCCCTTTTAACATGCTTTGTAACAACGCCACCCATTGCTCTTTGGGCCACTTCTGACTCACTGCCACCTTTTCAAAATGCAAGAAATAACTATCAACATCCGTCTCCTCAAACGGAGGTACTAACCTAAACTCCCGATTAACATTAAACCGCTCCTCTCGGTCTGACCCTTGAGCTCTTCGCTCTTGCCTTAACTTCTCCACATCCAAGTCATGTTGCCTCTGTTTTTCCTTCTCCCTTTGGTTCTCAGTTCTTTCCCTCTCTTTCTCAGCCCTTTCCTTCTCCTTTTCAGCCCTTTTTCCTTTTCAGCTGCTTCCAGCTGCTTTAACTTAATTTCATGTTCCAACCTTAATTTCTCCAACTCTAACTGAGCCGTCCCACTAGCTGGTGCCTTTTCAGGGATATCTTCCAATATCTCAGCCGAAAACACATTCTTCACAATATAATACTGAGTTATGGCCCTCCGCACCTCCTGCTTTTTTATTGACAACCTCACCTCTGCAAGGTTTAGTCCTTCCGCAATATTTATCAAGTCCGACTTTGTGGCCGCCTCTAGCGCCTCCAGAGTTGGGGTTTCTATAAATTCATCCACGTCCATCTTTGCTGGTTTCCCAACTGGTTACTTGTGCAACCAGATCCAAGTTTGGACTTACAAGCCTGATTCACTGGCCCTCCAATTTGGTGTCAAGTCTCGAGACGAAGCCCCACGTTGTTATGAACCCTGTAACTGGGTCACTTACCAGCAAAGATAGAGAGGTCCGTTGAAGTCTGATGGTACTATTTTTAACAGTACTTATTAGTAAAAATACACAAAAATAATATCAATGCAAACATACAGATAATATATGTCGTCAATACTAAATCTAAAAGTGCGGGTATAATAATAATCAATAAGAAATAGCTCTATCGTTGTCTAGGGGATAATGAATTGTCCGATTGAAATATACAGTTCACTGCAGTTCCACAAGCTGCCGTTGTTTGGTTGTCGCTGTGTTGCACTTTGTTGGAGAGAGAGAGAAATAGGAATAGAATGGGAACAGTTACCGCTACGGGTTTTCCAACCTTTATGATTTCGATCCGTCAGGAGTCCCGTTGGTGTGGCCGTTCACTTGTGGCCTCTCCTTTAGCTAAGCCGTTCTTCCGTGGTATGCCCGCCAACCCAGGCAAGGGAGGACGCACACGGGCCCCACCGGCTTTTGCTATAAAACGCTGTCACTGGATTTCCAGCGTTTCTTCTGGTGCGTCTAAAGGGGTTGTTCCCCAGACCCTCTTTTACCCTTACTCACGGGGTCTCAGATGTCAATCAGGTTGGGATGATGCAATCCCTCAACCAGCCCACTCTGGTCATCCCCTGAGGGGCTTCAATGAATAGTACAGTACTCAATACACAATTCCGTCTCCAAGAGACAATGGCCGTTATCAGTGGCTTTGTTTCGCTGAGGCCAGGACACATTCCAAAACCTTGTGGATTTTCTCCCTCATTTCCTGGGTCCCAGACCCGAATTAATAGCGATCTTGCGATTCTCACAAAGGAGGGGGCTACTTTGTACCCTTCGGCCCCTCAGAGTTGTGGCACATTCGTAACAGTACCAATGACACAGGTAAGAAAAGGGAAGAGGTCCGGAAAGAAGACTACAGGGAGTTAGGAAGGAAGTTGAAAAAGCAGGACCTCAAAGGTACTGATCTCGGGATTACTGCCTGTGTCATGCGACAGTGAGAATAGGAATAGAATGTGGAGGATAAATGAGTGGCTGAGGGATTGGAGCGGGGGCAGGGATTCAGATTTCTTGATCATTGGGACCTCTTTTGGGGCGGGTATGACCTGTACAAAAGGACTGGTTGCACTTGAATCCCAGGGGACCGATATCCTGGCGGGCAGGTTTGATAGAGCTGGTGGGGAGGGTTTAAACTAGTTTGGCAGGGGGGTGGGAATCAGAATGTGAGTGCAGGGATTAAGGTAGAAGGACAAGGGCATGATACTAAGAGTTCTGAGTTGATGAGGAAGGACAGGCAGGGGACAGAACATAATTGTAGCTAGTTAAAGAGGTTGAAATGTGTCTATTTCAATGCTAGGAGTATTAGGAACAAGGAGGATGAACTTAGAGCATGGATTAGTACGTGGAACTACGATGTTGTGGCCGTTACGGAAACTTGGTTGGAGGAAGGGCAGGATTGGATGATGCAGGTCCCGGGGTTCAGGTGTTTTAAAAGGAATAGGATGGGAGGTAGAAAAGGGGGGGGGGGGGGAGAGTGGCATTGCTGGTCAGGGATAGTATCATGGCTATAGAAAGGGAGGACGCTGCAGAAGGAATGTCCACAGAGTCAGTCTGGGTGGAAGTCAGAAATAGGAAGGGATCAATCACTATGCCAGGTGTAGTCTATGGGCTCCCAAATAGCCCTCGGGACACCAAGGAGCAGATAAGCAGGCAGATTTTAGAATGGAGCAGTAAATACAGAGTAGTAGATATGGGAGATTTCAACTTCCCTCGTATTGACTGGCACCTCCTGAGTGCAAGGGGTATAGATGGGGCTGAATTTGTCGGGTGAGTTCAAGAGGGATTCCTGACACAGTATGTGGACCGGCTGATAAGAGGAAAGCCTATACTGGATCTAGTTCTGGGTAATGAACCTGGTCAGGTGACAGACCTCTTGGTGGGGGAGCATTTTGGTGAGAGTGACCACAACTCCCTTAGCTTCAGCATAGCTATGGAAAGGGATAAAATCAGATGAAATGGTAAAGTGCTTACTGGGGGAAGGACTAACTTTGACAGGATGAGGCAGGAGCTAGTGAGAGTAAATTGGAAACAGATGTTCAAAGGGGAAAGCACAGAAGTAATGTGGGAGAAGTTTAGGGACCACTTGAGCTGGGTTCAGGATAGGTTTGTCCCACTGAGGCAAGGAAAAAAATGGTAGGAAAAGGGAACCGTGGCTGACGAAACATGTGAGGCAACTCCTCGAGGAAAAAGGAAGCATATGTTAGATAAAAGAAGCAGGAAGTAGGAGGGGCTTATGAGAAATATAGGGTAGCCAGGAAGGAGCTAAAGAAGGGACTTAGGAGAGCTCGAAGGGGGCATGAGAAGGCCTTGGCATGTAGGATTAAGGAGAACCCCAAGGCATTCTATGCGTATGTAAAGAATAGGAGGATGATGAGAATGAAGGTGGGACTGCTAAAGGAGAAAGAGGGCAACATGTGCCTGGAGGTGGAGGAGGTTGGGGAGGTCCTAAATGAATACTTTGCTTCAGTATTCATAAGTGAAAAAGATCTTGATCAGGATGAGGTCGAAGTAGAGCGGGCCTGTGTGCTGGACAGTGTGAAGATTCAGGAAGAAGAAGTGCTGGATCTTCTTAAAAACATTAAGATTGATAAATCCCCAGGGCCAGATATGATACACTCCAGGTTGTGGTGGGAACTGAGAGAAGAGATTACAGGAGCATTGGCCATTATCTTTGAATCCTCCTTGGCTGCAGGGGAAGTGCCGGAGGACTGGTGAATGGCAAATGTAGTTCCCCTGTTTAAAAAAGGTAATAGGGAGAAACCTGGGAACTATAGACCGGTGAGTCTTACGTCAGTGGTATGCAAACTACTGGAAAGGATTCTTAAGGATAGGATCTATGAGCATTTGGAGAAGTACAGTCTACTCAGGGATAGTCAACATAGCTTTGTGGAGGGAAGATCGTGCCTCACGAGCCTGATTGAGTTTTTTGAAGAGGCAACAAAAGAAATTGATGAGGGTAGGGCAGTGGATGTGGTCTACATGGACTTTAGCAAAGCATTTGACAAGGTCCCTCATGAGAGACTCATCTAGAAAGTCATGAGGCATGGGATAAGTGGAACCTTGGCTGTTTGGATAAAAAAATTGACTTAGAAACATAGAAAATAGGTGCAGGAGTAGGCCATTCAGCCCTTCGAGCCTGCACTGCCATTCAGTATGATCATGGCTGATCATCCAACTCAGAACCCTGTACCTGCTTTCTCTCCATACCCCCTGATCCCTTTAGCCACAAGGGCCATATCTAACTTCCTCTTAAATATAGCCAATGAACCGGCCTCAACTGTTTCCTGGGGCAGAGAATTCCACAGATTCACCACTCTCTATGTGAAGAAGTTTTTCCTCATCTCGGTCCTAAAAGGCATCCCCTTTATCCTGAAACTGTGACCCCTCGTTCTAGACTTCCCCAACATTGGAAACAATCTTCCTGCATCTAGCCTGTCCAATCCCTTTAGAATTTTTTACATTTCAATAAGATCCCCCCTCAATCTTCTAAATTCTAGTGAGTATAAGCCTAGTCGATCCCGTCTTTCTTCATATGAAAGTCCTGCCATCCCAGGAACCAATCTGGTGAACCTTCTCTATACTCCCTCTATGGCAAGAATGTCTTTCCTCAGATTAGGGGACCAAAACTGCACACAATACTCCAGGTGCGGTCTCACCAAGGCCTTGTACAACTGCAGTAGAACCTCCCTGCTCCTGTACTCAAATCCTTTTGCTATGAATGCCAACATACCATTTGCTTTTTTCACCGCATGCTGTACCTGCATGCCCACCTTCAATGACTGGTGTACAATGACACCCAGGTCTCGTTGCACCTCCCCTTTTCCTAATCGGCCACCATTCAGATAATAATCTGTTTTCCTGTTCTTGCAACCAAAGTGGATAACCTCACATTTATCCACATTAAATTGCATCTGCCATGAATTTGCCCACTCACCTAACCTATCCAAGTCACCCTGCATCCTCTTCGCATCCTCCTCACAGCCACAGCTAACACTGCCGCCCAGCTTCGTGTCATCTGCAAACTTGGAGATGCTGCATTTAATTCCCTTGTCTAAATCATTAATATATATTGTAAACAACTGGGGTCCCAGCACTGAGCCTTGCGGTACCCCACTAGTCACTGCCTGCCATTCTGAAAAGGTCCCGTTTACTCCCACTCTTTGCTTCCTGCCTGTCAACCAATTCTCTATCCACGTCAATACCATACCCCCAATACCGTGTGCTTTAAGTTTGCACACTAATCTCCTGTGGGATCTTGTCAAAAGCCTTTTGAAAATCTAAATATACCACATCCACTGGCTCTCCCCATCCACTCTACTAGTTACATCGTCAAAAAATTCTATAAGATTCGTCAGACATGATTTTCCTTTCACAAATCCATGCTGACTTAAAGGAAGAAAGCAGAAGGTAGTTGTGGAAGGAAAGTATTCTGCCTGGAGGTTGGTGTCTAGTGGAGTCCTGGGACCCCTGCTATTTGTGATTTTTTTTAAATGACCTGGATGTAGAGGCGGAAGGATGGGTGAGTAAGTTTGCAGATGACATGAAGATTGGAGGAGTTGTGGATGGAGCTGTAGGTAGTCAAAGGTTACAAGAGGATATAGACAGGCTGCAGAGTTGGGCAGAAAAATGGCAGATGGAGTTCAATCCGGATAAGTGTGAGGTGTTGCATTTTGGAAGGACAAACCAGAAGACTGAGTACAGGAATAATGGTCAGTTACTTAAGAGTGTGGATGAACAAAGGGACCTTGGGGTTCAAATCCATACATCCCTCAAAGTCATTCCACAGGTTGATAGGGTAGTTAAGAAGGCCTATGGGATGCTGGGCTTCATTAACAGGGGGATTGAGTTCAAGAGTAGAGAGGTCATGTTGCAACTCTACAAATCTCTGGTGAGACCGCACTTAAGAGTATTGTGTTCAATTCTGGTCACCTCATTATAGGAAGGATGTGGAAGCAATGGAGAGGGTGCAGAGGAGATTTACCAGGATGTTGCCTGGATTTGGAGAACAAGTCACATGAAGCAAGGTTAGCAGAGCTGGGACTTTTCTCTTTGGAGCGTAGAAGAATGAGAGGGGACTTGATAGAGGTATAAAAGATTATGAGAGGTATAGATAGGGTGGATAGTCAGTACCTGTTTCCCAGGGCATCAAGAGCAAACACCAGAGGGCATATGTACAAAATTAAGGGAGGGAAGTTTAGGGGAGACATCAGGGGTAAGTTTTTTACAGAGGGTTGTGAGTGTCTGGAATGACTTGCCTGGGTTGGTGGTGGAGGGAAAAACATTAGGGGTATTTAAGAGCCTCTTGGACAGGCACATGGATGAAAGAAAAATGGAAGGTTATGGGATAGTGTGGGTTTAGTACTTTTTTTAAAGGATTACATGGGTCAGCACAACATGGAGGGCTGAAGGGTCTGTACTGTGCTGTAGAGTTCTATGGTTCTATGGTAACTTCCCCTTTGGATTCACTCCTTTTGGAAGTTTCATGCTTTATTGTTCTACAGCGTTAAGTCACAGTGGAGTTAATTTGGCTTTTTGAAACAGATCTACAGAAAAAGGTTCTTGGTGAGATAGGACATGCCTGTCCGAGTTAGCTCTGATCTACTGGGCAGATGAGATCAACAGTGAGATCCAATGGCCAGGAAGACAATTCTGCCACACTCCACAGAGGGCGAAGGGTATGACGAGGCACAGAAGTTATGCTCATCCACTGCAACCGAGGAAGACCCTAGTTGTGACAACTACTAGTACCACTGGACCCGGACTTCCAAGGTCAAGAGAGTGGAACAGTTTTTCCACTTTAAAAACTCCCACAGGTCTCCAATGACAGTCAACTGACCATATGTGACAAATAAAGCTAATCTTTATCTTTCACTCGCATCTCTAGAGAAGTGTATTTGCTCATTGCCTTTGAAATTGACACTTCTCCCCACAGCTTCCTTTGATCACCTGGCTAAATCTGTCCCTAGACCCATCTCACCAAATGTCTGTTTTCCTATTTCTGACCACAGAAACTATGAGAGAACCTGCTGAGTGAAAAACTGCGGAGGTGGGGCAAAGGGATTGGAGATGGTACTGTATTGCTACAAATTACTTTGCAGGTTCTCTGAAACCCACGTAAAATAAGTGCTAAAACATGAGAAGGTGTGAAGGAGGAGGAAGAATATGTCATACTGCTGTTCAAACATGTTGTGCCATTTGGTAACTTATGGCTGGTCTTGTACTTTGTACACTTTCCTACTTAAAAAATAGGTCATTTTTGACTCGGTGTGTAAAAAAAAAATCACTCTCAACATCACATGTACTTCAAAAAGGTAAGATCCATCATTAAGGACCACCCCATCACTCTGTACATGCCCTTCTCATTACTACCATCAGGGAGGAGGTACAGAATTGTGAAGACACACTCAGTGCTTTAGAAACAGCTTCTTTCCCTCTGCCATCAGATTCCTCAATGGACAATGAACCCATGAATACTTCCTCAGTATTTTAATTTTTTAAATCTCTTTTTGCACTACATTTAATTTTTTAAATATATTTTTATTCCAATTTATAGTTAAAAATAATTTGAATTGTAAGGTACTGCTGCCGCAAATCAGTAAATTTCATGACATGTCAGTGATGTTAAATCTGATTCTGATTCTGATGCCTGCTTAGTGGGAACAGCAACTGTTAGCCCAGAATTAAATTGAACAAAAGTCATTCTTGATTCCTTCTTGGTATGTTACCAGGTGTGTAACACAAAATGGACGTTGTAAGACAAAATGGTGTCAGCCTGGAATGATTTGAGAATGTACAAGAGCACTGATGCACAGCCTTGAGAATAGCCAACAACGTTGAATATGTCTTTCTGCAGAAATGCTGTCTCTGTCTTTGAGATTTGCGACAACTGAGGGTCACAAGAAATAAGGGGATGCATAGTGATACCATGACTGAATGGAAAGATACTAGAGAAGGAATTATGCTAGCTTTTGAAAATTATAAAATGGGGCAACTTCTTTGTGTGAATTAGGATTTTGCCATAGGCTGGGTAATGATCGGCACTAAGGCAGAGAGAGAAGACTGGGAAATAGCAGAGGTATAAAGGCTATGGTCCCGGTGCATGTTGATAGGAGTAGTCAGTTTAAATGGTTCAGTATAGACGTAATGGGCCAAAGGGCCTGTTTCTGTGCTGTACTTTTCTATGACTAAAAGGCTGTTGGACAGCCGAGGTTCCCTTTGGAATAATGTTGATCAACTCAGTGATTGGTTAAGAAATATCATTTTGTTTCCTCCTCTATTTTATGAAGTATTTTATTTCATTTTGTATAATTAATAAAATAGTTTTCTGTAACCTTTAACATCTATATGGTACCTCCTATTTTGTGAATACCCGTCACTGCCGAGTCAAAAAAGAAAAAAGAATGAATGTTAAAGTAATTTTATTGTAGGAAGGCAGTTTCCCATTCCATTATCTGTTCCATTGTCAGAAACAAAATTACGTTGGGTGACCTGATGAGTGGAATGAGTGGCTGGAGTCGGCAGAGTGGATCAAGAGAAAGATTAATATCTTGAAGTCTAAAATTACAAAGGCCGGTTTTTATAACTACTCCTTAGTACTGAAGGTTGAGGAATTCAAAGGTGGCTGAAGGATTTGATAAGATATTTGCACAAAGGTAGTTTCTCCTGGTGAAGGAATCTAAAATAAAGGAACTAATGTTAAAATGGGAGCAGGGGGCTATGGCAGTGAAATTGGTCAGTTTCTTCAGAGTGATGGAAATCTAAACTCTCTCCTGTAAGACTGTTCATATTCAGATGACTGAAATAGAAATTGGTTTACTATTGTCATATGTACTGAGGTTCAGTGAACAACTTGTCTCCCATACTGTTCATACAGATCAATTCATTATAAAGATTAAAGACAAAGTTTCCTCAATTTTTTGTACAGTTGTGCGGAACAATTATTGGCCTGATCAGGAAATTTTTACACAGACTGAAAACCACAAGGCACTTTAATAAAACTTTATATTAAAGAAAAATCCACCTGTGCGGCCACACACCTGTGCAGCTTAAAGGGAACAGTGATCAAATATTAGCTTTATTTGTGAAGTGTACACCGAAACATACAGTGAAATCGCATCATTTGTGTCAACGATCAACACAGAACAAAAATTGTGCTGGAGGCAGCCCCTAAGTGTTGACATAAAACCATAAGATATAGGAGCAGAATTAGGCCATTTGGCCCAACAAGTCTGCTCCGTCATGTCATCATAGCTGATTCTTCTTCTCAGCCCAATCTTCTACCTTCTATCCATATCCCTTCATGCCATGACTAATCAAAAATCTATCAACTACTACCATACATACCCAATGACAGCCTCCACAGCCACATGTACCAACAAATTCCACAGATTCATCACTCTCTTCCTTATCTCCGTTCTAACTGGACACCCCTCTATTCTGAGGCTGAGTCCTCTGCTATTAGACTCCCCACTATAGGGAACATCTTTCCATACCCACTCTATCGATGCCTTTCAACACTCAATGAGAACCCCCTCATTCTTCTGAATTCCAGTGAGTTCAGGCCTAGAGCCATCAAATGCTCCTCATACGATAATCCTTCCAATCCCAAAATTTTCGTGAATGTCATTTGAACCTTTTCCAGTGTCAGCACATCCTTTCTTAGATAATGGGCCCAAAACTGCTCAACAATACTCCGTGAGGCTTCTCTAGTGCCTTATAAAGCCTCAAAGTTACATCCTTGCTTTATAGTCTCATCCTCGAAATGAATGCTAACATTGCATTTGTCTTTCTCACCACTGGCTCAACCTGCAAATTAACCATTAGGTAATTCTACCTTTAACCTTTAGGGAACACTACCAATTCCCTTTGCACCTCAGATTTTTGTATTTTCTTGCCATTCAGAAAGTAGTCTACCCTTTTATTTCTTCTACCAAAGTTCTCAACACTATTCCATCGGCCACTTCTTTGCCCACTCTCCTAATCTGTCTAAGTCCTTCTGTAGCCTTTCTACTTCCTTAAAACTACCTGCCTCTCTCCCTATCTTTGTATCATCTCAACCTGGCCACAAAGCTATCAATTCTGTCATTGTTGTATAACGTAAAAAGGAGCAGTCCCAGCACAGATCCCTGTGGAACACCACTAGTCACCAACAAGCAACCAGGAAAGGCTTCCTTTATTCCCACTCTTTGCCTGTTGCTAATCAGCTAATGCTCTATAAATGCTAGTATCTCTTCTGTAATACCATGTTCTGTAATACTATGTTAAGTATGTTTTAACTTGTTAAGTAGCCTTGTGTGGCACCTTGTCAAAGGCCTTCTGAGAACCTAAATACACAATATCCACTGATTCTTGAAAGATTAATGCCTCCAAATCTCTTCAGCCACCCCTTTCAGAACACTAGGATGTATACCATCTTGTCCAGGTGACTTATCTACCTTCAGACCCTACAGTTTCCCAAGAACCTTCTCTTTAGTTATGGTAACTTCACACACTTAAGGGCCCCAGTACCTGGTGCTTCCACCATACTCCTAGTGTCTTCCACAGTGAAGACTGATGCAAAATACTTATTCAATTCGTCTGCTATTTTGTTGTCCCCCATTACTACATCTCCAGTGTTGTTTTCCAGCAGTCTGATATCCACTCTCACCTCTCTTTTACACTTTATAAAAAAACTTTTGGTATTCTCTTTAATATTATTAGCTAGCTTACTTTCGTTTTCCATCTTTTCCTTCTTAATGATTTTTTAGTTGCCTTCTGTTGGTTTTTATAAACTTCCTAATCCTCTAACTTTCCACTAAATTTTGCTCTATTTGCCTTCTCTGGCTTTTATCTTGGCTTTGACTTCCCTAATCAGCCAGAATTGTGCCATTTTTCCTTTAGAATACTACTTCCTCTTTGAGATGTATATATACTGTGCCTTCCGTATTGCTTCCAGAAATATCCAGCCATTGCTGCTCTGCCATCATCCCTGCCAGTGTTCTTTTCCAGTCAATTCTGGCCAACTCCTCTCTCATGCCTCTGTAATTCCGTTTACTCCACTGTAATACTGATACATCTGACTTTAGCTTCTCCTGAAATTTCAGGGTGAATTTGATCATATTATGATCACTTTCCCCAAAGGGTTCTTTTACCTTAAGCTCTCTAATCAATTCTGGTTCAATGCACAACACCCGATCCAGAATAGCTGATTCCCTAGTGGGCTCAACCATGAGCTGCTCTAAAAAGCCATCTCACAGGTACTCTAGAAATTCCTCCTGTTGGGTTTCAGCATCAACCTTTTTTGTGAAGGGTATAAAGCAGGGATTCCCAAGCTGGGGTCCACGGACCCCTCAGTTAATGCTAGGGTTACATGGCATATAAAAGGTTGGGAACCCCTGTTTTCAGAATCAGGTTTAATATGTCATATGTCGTGAAATTTGTTAAATTAGTAGCAGTATTACAGTGAAATGCATAATAATCTAGAGAAAAATCTCGATTACAGTCAACTGTATTTATATTAAATAGTTAAATTAAGTAAGTAGTGCTTTAAAGGTAGTTTTATGCAGATTTGCAGGGTATAGTTTGGAGTATTACATGTAGTTTAGTTTCCATAGTTAAGGAAGGGTCTCGACCTGAAACATTGACTGTTTATTCCTTTCCATAGATACTGCCTGACCTTGCTGAGTTCCTCCAGCAATTTTTGTGTGTTACTTTGGATTTCCAGTATTTGCAGAATCTCTTGTGTTCAGGAAAATGTATTACATTGGAAGCGGTCTGGAGGAGATTCACTGGGAATGATTAGTGGGCAAAGGGGTTTGTGTGTCAAGAAAGATTTGAATTGGATTTACTTTATTACATCCCTCATATACATGAGGAGTAAAAATCTTTACGTTATGTCTCTGTTCAAATGTGCAATGTGCAATTGTAGTAATTTATAATAAATATTATGTACAACAGGCTAGTCAATATAACATAGAAATTCAGTTGTGTCAGCATAAAGTAAGCAGTCTGATGGCCTGGTGGAAGAAGCTGTCCTGGAGCCTGTTGGTCCTGTCTTTTATGCTGCGGTACCGTTTCCCAGATGGTAGCAGCTAGAACAGTTTGTGTTTGGGGTGACTCAGGTCTCCAATGATCCTTCTGGCCCCTTATACACACCTGTGTTTGTAAAATTCCTGAATAGTAGGAAGTTTACACCCACAGATGTGCTGAGCTGTCTGCACCAGTCTCTGCAGAGCCCTGCAGTTGAGGGAAGTACAGTTCCCATACCAAGCAGTGATGCAGCCAGACAGGATGCTCTCATCCTGCCCCTATAGAAAGTTCTTAGAGTTTGGGGGGCCATACCAAACTTCTTCAACAGTCTGAGGTGAAAGAGGCGGTGTTGTGCCTTTTTCACTATTCAGCTGGTATGTACAGACCATGGTGATGTTTCTGGCGAGGAACTTAAAAGCTGTTCACCCTCTCAACCCTACATACATTGATGTCAATAGGGGTTAGCCTGTCTCCATTTCTCCTGTAGTCCGCAACCAGTCCCTTTCTTTTTGCAACATTAAGAGGGAGATTGTTTTCTTGACACCACTGTGTCAGGGTGATGACTTCCTTTCTGTAGGCTGTCTCATTATTATTTGAGAAAAGGCCAATCGGTGTAGTGTCATCAGCAAATTGGAGCTGTGGGTGGTGACACAGTCATGGGTATACAGAGAGTAAAGGAGGGGGCTTAGTACACAGCCCTGAGGGGCACCTGTGTTGAGGGTCAAAGGGGCAGAGGTGAGGGACCTCTTACCACCTGCCGGCGATCTGACAGGAAGTCCAGGATCCAGCTGCACCTCGAAGGCCGAGGTCTCTGAGCTTCTTGTTCAGCCTGGAGGAAATTGTGGTATTGAATGCTGAACTATAGTTCAAGAACAGCATTCTCACATAAGCATCCCTCTTCTTCAGGTGTGTAAAAACAGTGTGTAGAGCAGTGGCTATTGTGCTGTCTGTTGATTGGTTGTATCATTAGGCAAATTGTAGGGGTCCAGTGTGGGTGACTGTTGTTGTTTTACTGCCTTGATGACTTTGCACAGATCGTAGCTGCAATCTCTTGAGCTCTTGCTGACAGTGTTGGGAACCCCTGAACTAAAGGATATACTTTCAGGAAAGGGGAAAATTTTAAATTAATACAATATGTTGGATGAACTCAGCAGGTGAGGCAGCATCAATGGAAAGGAATAAACTATGGAGATAGGGAGAAACTTCTCTCAGTAAGTCATAAATCTCTGCCCTGGAGAGGTTTGGAGATGGAGTCTTTGAAAGCAGTAATTGGAAAATGCACAAAATGCTGACGGAATTCCGCATGTAAAGTAGCATCAATGGATGGGAATAAACAGTCACTATTTTGGGCCAAGGACTCCACAATGGATGGTCCTAAGCCCAGCAGCGAAAGGAGGAGGGTTGGGCATAGGGCTAGCAACCCAATCCCATAAAAATTCAGAGCTACAGAAACACCAACAAAAGTTCCAAGCACCACTTCCAGGAAGAGGAAGGATGAAAAAGGGCAACTTTTTCTCCTTCTTCTTGGGTCCTCGGCTCCCAGTGGAGCATAGGCCACTGATGACCTCCCGTCTCCATCATCCAAAGTCAATGGTATGGTTGGAGTTCATCAATCTTTCTATAATTCATTATAATCACCATACAGGGGATTGGCCTATATAGCTTCACCAGAGCCCTCTTATCTGTTAGCACTTTTCACGACCGGGACTCAGTGTTGGACTTTGAGAGGTGAAAATGGGCTACACTTGAGGGCAACTTGAAAGACTGACCCTGGATAGTGAGCTGTTATCAGCAGCCTATGCCCCAGTAGGGGTGATAGATTTATTAAGTAAATATTTTGGGCCATGACCTTTCATCAGGACTGGGAAGGAAGGAGGTAGAAACCAGAATAAGGTGGGGAGAGGGAAGAACTTCAAGCTGGCAGGTGATTGATGAGAACAGATGAGGGGGAAGGTAGTTGGGGAAGGAGGGATGAAGTGAGAAGCTGGCAGGTGAGGGAGTAGGTAGTTGGAGAAGGGAATGAAGTGAGAAGATGGCAGGTAATAGGTAAGAGCAGGTGATGTTTAAACAAATGAATGAGGACGAAAGTGCTGTCAAGGTCAACAATGAATCAGCCGTAACCATGCTGACTTGTGAAGCAACTCAGGATTGATTGGATCGATCCAGATTTTTATTATACGCTGGGAAAGATTTGAAGGTCTTAAAGGCCCCTGTTGTTCTTCTGTTACTTGTTAATATTTCAGAGACATCTTCAAATATAGGAAAAGCCTCTAGTTTAGAGCT
Organism: Hypanus sabinus; assembly: GCF_030144855.1. Classification (NCBI taxonomy): domain Eukaryota; kingdom Metazoa; phylum Chordata; class Chondrichthyes; order Myliobatiformes; family Dasyatidae; genus Hypanus; species Hypanus sabinus. The sequence goes on from NC_082714.1 coordinate 2,579,282, forward strand.
TCCCGAGTAGATGTGTACCTGAGGCATGACTAATTGAAATGGTGTTGTTAATTAAAGAGATGAAGAAACCTGTTCGGCAAGCTGTATTTCACATGTCGTCTCCCTCTTCCCCAACCCGGCACAGCTCACCATATTAAGTATGTGAAAGCTGCTGTTTCTTACTATGGTTATGGGTTCTTGGACTTCTACCAGCTTCCTGCTGATGGCTCACGAGGCAGCCGAGATCTTCTCCTGGTCTTCTCTTGGCTACTCCAGAAGACCCACCTGTTGGAGGAGCTGCTGGACCGGCAGAGGCTGCATGTGGAGGATCAGGTGTCGCTCTGCATGGTAAGAATACCTTTCAGCCCATATACAATTAATTACACAAAGTTCAAACCTTGAGATTCATGAGACAAAAAGCAAAGAAACACAATCAAATCCACAAAAACAACCACACCACAAAGACCACCAAACATACAATGGGTAGGGGGTTCCTTAATGATGGATGCTGCCTTTTTGGGGTATCGTCTTTTGAAGGAGTCCTCTGGTGAGGAGGCTAGTGCCCGTGATGGAGCTGGCTGAGTTTGCAGCCCTGTGCAGCTTTTCCTGATCGTGTGCAATACCGGGTGTAAGTTGTACAAAAGTGTGCCTCACTGTTCTTCACCAAGATCAGCTAGCTAGCACCATCCCTGTCTAAGTTGGCAGAATCCCAGAGGATGTAATTATCAGCAACTGCATACAAAATGCTGGAGGAACTTAGCAGGCATCTTTGGATATGAATAAACAGCTGATGTTTTGGGTTGACACCCTTCATCAGGACTGGAGAGGGAGGGGGAAGAAACCAGAATAAGAAGGGGAGGGGAGGAGAGGGAGTGCAAGCTGGAAGGTGATAAGTGAAGTCAGATGAGGAGGAAGGTAGGTAGGTAGGGGAGGAAGAATGAAGTGAGAAGCTGGGAGGTGATAGATGGAAGAGGTAAAGGGCTAGAGAAGAAAGAATCTGATGTGAGGAGAGTGGACCATGGGAAAGAGGGAATGAGGAGGGTAACCAGAAGGAGGAGATGGGCAGGTGAGCAGAAGGGGTAAGAGAAGAACCAGAATGGGGAATGGAAAAAGAGAGAAGGTTGGGTGAGAGCAATCAGGTTGGAGGTTACCCAGGTGAAATATGAGGTGTTACTCCTCATTAAGTCCTGTAGTTACCAGACTGAGTTCACTGACCTCAGCCTCAACAAACAACCTGCTTAAATTCATCAAATCGCTGCAATCCTGAAACAACTAACATCAAGAACAACCCAAACTTAACAATAGTAGAGTCCACCATATTCCAAAGATAGAGCTGAGGGAGTTGAAACCACCTATAGCCAAAGATGCCAAATGGAAGATTGTGAACAGGGGTTCCCAATCTTTATTATGTCGTGGAATCTTACCATTAACTGAGGAGTCCGTGGACCCCTGGTTGGGAACCATACAGCACTTCAGCGTGGAAACAAACTTTTCGGCCCATTTATAAAACCATAAGATATAGGAGCAGAATTTGGGCCGTTCAGCCCATCAAGTCACTCCACCATTCCATCATGGCTAATTTAGTATCCTTCTCACCCCCATTCTCCTGCCTTCTCCCCATAACCTTTGACCCCCTGACTAATCAAGATAAGACCATAAGACATAGTCCTGTGCCATTTTGTACCTGCCTTTTTCTTATGAGGAGAATGTAGGTGGACTGATTAGTAAGTTTGTGGACAACACAAAACTTGAAGTTTTTGATAGCAAAAGAGGTTGTGAAAGGGAACTGAGGGATAGAGATTGTATGGAAAGTTGTGTGGGGAGCTTTGGCCAATGGAATTCAATACAACAGCATCCGCGATGATAACTCTTGCTTTCAGTGCAAACAGACTGGTGTGGTAAAGCCCCCTGAGACATCGGACAGTCAAGAAGGCATGCATGCTGTGGGGATGGATGTGCGCTACCTGCAATGTTTACACGGGAAACTGCGATTCCGCTGGAAGAGTCTTCACAGTGCCCTGCAGGAGAGGTGTGCTATCCTCTACAAGGTATTCACACACCACCCTGCCTGTTAGATTATGTGGCAAAACTGATTTAAACACTGCAAGATTCAGATTTACATCTTTACTGAATCAGACTCACTGATATCAAATTTGTTGTTTTGTGGCAGCAGTACATTGCGATACATAAAATATACTACAAATTACAATGAAAAAGAGATAGAGATAAAATTAAATAAGTAGAGCAAAAAGAAAGACAAAATAGGGAGGTTGTTCATGGGTTTATTGTCCATTTAGAGATCTGATGGCGGAGGACAGGAAGTTTTTGCTAAAACATTGATTGTGCATCTTCAGGTTCCTGTACTTCCTCTCCAATAGTGGTAATGAGAAGAGGAATGGGGTCCTTTAATGCCTTTTTGAGGTATCACCAATGGTGGGAAGGCAAGTGCCATAATCTCATATATTTATCACATATAGTGAAATGCATTGTTTACCTTAACATAGAACATAGAAATCTACAGCACCTTCCAGGCCCTTTGGCCCACAATGTTGTACCGACCATGGAACCTACTCTAGAAACTGCCTAGAATTTCCCCAGTGCATAGCCTTCTATTTTTCTAACCTCCATGTACCTATCTAAGGGTCTTTTAAAAGACCCTATTGTATCATCCTCCACCACTGTCGCTGACAGTGCATTCCATGCACCCACCACTCTCTGTGTGAAAACTTACCCCAGACATCCCCTCTGTACCTACTTCCAAGCACCTTAAAACTATGCCCCTACACAACCTGCACAATCTGAGGATGTGCTGAGGGCAGCACGTACATTCCCAGCGTGTTCAGAAGACCACAAGCAACAACATCGGAACAAAACAAAACCCTTTCCCACCCAACTCCTGACACACACAGACAGGCTTCCAATCCCAGGACAAGCCACCTCCGGGCCTTGTGTTCTCTGGCTTAGATTTTAAGCATAAATGCAACAGATTCAAGATTGTTTAACATCATTTCCAGTACACAAGTGTAAAGAACAAAATAGTTGTTACTCTGGCTCTGATGCAGCACAAAAAAAAACACAATAAATATAAACACATGAGATAGCTTATACACATAGATTGATTGTATGTCCATAAAGTTAAGCTAGGCACAGAAAGTCTGTAAGTCTGTGCAGAAGGTGACTCTGATAGGGAATGATGAAGTAGTGGTGGTTGGAGGTGTGGTGGGGTGGGTTAGTGGGTGGAGGTGTTGATCTGTCTTGCTGTTTGGGGAAAATAACTGGTGGTCCTGACATTGATGCTCCTCACTTTCCATAAGCAAAGTGGGTGGGATCCTTCATGATACTACTGGCCCATGTTTTTGATGGCAGGTAGGCTGGTGCAGATAATGCGTTGGGCAGTTTTGACTATCCATTGTAGAGCCTTCCTGTCCGCTGCAGTGCAGTTTCCGTACCATGCAACGATGCAGCTCTCTGCGGTAAATCTATAGAATGATGTGCGTATAGAAGTGCATCGTCCAGTCCTCTTCAGTCTCCTTGGAACATAGAGGCTTTGGGGAGCTTTCCTGATTGTGTATAATGTGTTCTGGGACCATGAGAGGTTGAGGGCTAATACAACCTTCCAATTACTGAAAAATTCTACCAGTTGATTTTGTGACATGAAATACATCTGACGCAGTTTGCAAGGCAGATGTAAATGAAGTGCCGTTGTTCCAAAGACAACCATCACTGTGCTCTCCAGGGACAGTTATATCTTTATTGCTGTCCACAAAACAGAAACCCAATTAAAATGAATTGCCATGTGTGCCTTCCATTTTTCTTTACCACCTACTGCATTGGGCTATCCCCTCTTCTTACCCTCGCCCATGTTGGAATCGGTTTTTTATATTTTTTATTACATATTAGTTAACGCAAGACTAAAATTGTAGATTTTTACTGACATGACTTGTATTTTTAATACATATCCATGTATTTTTCACAGTATGTAGTGGTTTGTCCCCACTTAGTGACAGAAGGTGGTATAGTTATTAACACCATTCCATTTTTTAATTGGCTAAGCATCCCTAAGACCAGAAAATATAGGAGCAGAATTAAGCCATTTGGCCCATCGAGTCTGCTCCATTATTTCATCATGGGTGATCCAATTTTCCTCTCAACCCCAATCTCATACCTTCTCCTCAAGTCAAGTCAAGTCATTTTTATTGTCATTTCGACCACAACTGCTATGCAGTAAAAGTAAAAGTGAGACAATGTTTTTCAGGACCATGGTGTTACATGACACAGTACAAAAACTAGACTGAACTACGTAAAAAACAACACAGAGAGAAGAAAAACAACTACACTAGACTACAGACCTACCCAGGACTGCATAAAGTGCACAAAACAGTACAGGCATTACAATAAATAATAAACAGGACAAAAGGGCAGTAAGGTGTCAGTCCAGACTCTGGATATTGAGGAGTCTGATAGCTTTGGGGAAGAAATTGTTACATAGTCTGGTCATGAGAGCCCAAATGCTTCGGTACCTTTTCCCAGACGGCAGGAGGGAGAAGAGTTTGTATGAGGGGTGCGTGGGGTCCTTCACAATGCTGTTTGCTTTGTGGATGCAGCGTGTAGTGTAAATGTCTGTAATGGCGGGAAGAGAGACCCTGATGATCTTCTCAGCTGACCTCACTATCCGCTGCAGGGTCTTGCGATCTGAGATGGTGCAATTTCCGAACCAGGCAGTGATGCAGCTGCTCAGGATGCTCTCAGTACAACCCCTGTAGAATGTGATGAGGATGGGGGGGTGGGAGATGGACTTTCCTCAGCCTTCGCAGAAAGTAGAGATGCTGCTGGGCTTTCTTTGCTATGGAGCTGGCGTTGAGGGACCAGGTGAGATTCTCCGCCAGGTGAACACCAAGAAATTTGGTGCTCTTAACGATCTCTACTGAGGAGCTGTCGATGTTCAGCAGGGAGTGGTCATTCCATGCCCTCCTGACGTCAACAACCATCTCTTTTGTTTTGTTCACATTCAGAGACAGGTCCGTTAGCTGTTGCACCTCCTCTCTGTAAGCTGACTCTTTGTTCTTGCTGATGAGACCCACCACGGTCGTGTCATCAGCGAACTTGATGATGTGGTTCGAGCTGTGTGTTGCAGCACAGTCGTGGGTCAGCAGAGTGAACAGCAGTGGACTGAGCACACAGCCCTGGGGGGGCCCCTGTGCTCAGTGTGATGGTGTTGGAGATGCTGCTCCCAATCCGGACTGACTGAGGTCTCCCAGTCAGGAAGTCTAGGATCCAGTTGCAGAGGGAGGTGTTCAGGCCCAGTAGGCTCAGCTTTCCAATCAGTTTCTGAGGGATGATTGTGTTGAATGCTGAACTGAAGTCTATGAACAGCATCCTCATATCCCTTCATGCCCTGACCAGTCAAGAATCTATGAACCTCTGCCTTAAATGTACATAAAGACGGCCTCCTCAGCTGCCTGTGGCAAAGAATTCCACAGATTCACCACACTCTGGCTAAAGAAGTTCTGCCTCATTTTGATTCTAAAAGGATACCTATCTATTCTAAGGCTTTGTTCCTTGGTTTTAGACTCTCTCACCATAGGAAACATCCTCTCCACATTCACTCTATTGAGCCCTTTCACCATTCGATACATTTCAATGAGGTAACCCCCTCATTCTTTTGAATGCCAGCGAATACACACCCAGAGCCATTAAACGTTCTTCATGTAACAAGCCATTCAATCCTGGAATCATTTTCGTGAACCTCCTTTGAACCCTCACCCATTTCAGCACATTTTTTCTAAGATAAGGGGCCCATAACTACACAGTACTTCAAGTGAGGGTTCACCAATACTCAAGATTACATCCATGCTTTTATATCCTATTCCCCTTAAAATGGATGCTACTGTTGCATTTACCTTCCTCATCACAGACTCAACCTGCAAATTAACCTTGAGGGAATCCTGCACAAGGACTCCCAAGTCCCTTTGCACAGCAGTTTTTTATGTTTTCTCTCCATTTAGAAAATTGTAAACCCTTTCATTTCTTCTACCAAAGTGCATGACCATACATTCCTGACACTGCATTCCATGTGCCATTTCTTTGCCTGTTCTCCTGATCTGTTGGTCCTTCTGCAGCCTCTCTACTTCCTCAAAAGTACCTGCTCCTCCACCTACCTTCATATCATCTGCAAATTTTGCAACAAAGCCATCAATTCCATCATCCAATCATTAACATATATAGTAAAAAGAATCGTTTTTTTGCGCTGCAGACCCCTGTGGAACACCATTAGTCACCAGCAGCCAGCCAGAAAAGACACCCTTTATTCCCACTCTTTCCCATTGCTTTATCCGTGCTAGAATTCTTCCTGTAATACCATGAGCTTGTAGCTTGTTAAGCAGCCTCATGTGGCACCTTATCAAAGGCCTTCTGAACTGATCAACTGGCACCATCAACTGATTCTCCTTTGTCTATCCTGCTTGTTATTTCTTCGAAAAATTCCAACAGATTTGTCAGGCAAGATTTTCCCTTGAGGAAACCATGCTGACTATGGCCTATTTTATCATGTGCCTCCAGGTACACTGAGACCTCATCCTGAATTATTGACTTCAACATCTTCCCAACCACTGAGGTCAGACTAACTGGCCTATAGTTTCCTTTCTTCTGCCTCTCTCCCTTCTTGAAGAGTGGAGTGACATTTGCAATTTTCTAGTCTTGTGGAATCATTCCAGAATCTAGTGTTTCTTGAAAGATCAATATTAATGCCTCCATAATCTTTTCATCTGCCTCTTTCAGAATCCTAGGCTTTACACCATCTTGTCCAGGTGACCTATCTACCTTCAGACCTTACAGTTCCCCAAGAACCTTCTATCTATTTATGGTAACTTCACACATCTCATGTCCTCTGACACCTGGAACTTCCACCATACTGCCAGTGTCTTCCACAGTGAAGACTGAGGCAAAATACTTACCTTGTTCATCCACCATTTCATTGTTCCCCATTGCTACCTCTCCAGCATTGTTTTTCAGCGGTCTGATATCTACTTTCACCTCTCTTTTACACTTCATGTATCTGAAGAAACTTTTGTTATTCTCTTTAATATTATTGGCTAGCTTACTTTCGTATTCCATTTTTTTCCTTCTTAATAATTTTAGTTGCCTTCTTTTGGTTTTTATAAGCTTCCTAATCCTCTAACTTTCCACTAAATTTTGCTCTATTATCTGCCCTCTCTGGCTTTTATGTTGGCTTTGACTTCCCTAATCAGCCAGAATTGTGTCATCTTTCCTTTAGAATACTTCTTCCTCTTTGAGATGTAAATATCCTGTGCCTTCTGTATTGCTTCCAGAAATATCCAGCCATTGCTGCTCTGCCATCATCCCTGCCAGTGTTCTTTTCCAATCAATTCTGACCAACTCCTCACTCATGCCTCTGTAATTCCCTTTGCTCCACTGTAATACTGATACATCTGACTTCAGCTTTTTCTTAAATTTCAGGATGAATTTGATCATATTATGATCACTTTATCCTAAGAGCTATTTTACTTTAAGCTCTCTAATCAATTCTTGTTACCCACGTGATGTGATTGTGCAACTGTGACTTGTTTATTCTTTTCTAAGGAATGTCTATTATCTGGATTATATAGGTGATAGATTTTTCAAAGGCGCCATCTTTTTATTGAATCTATTGAATCTTATTTGCTTCTCAGCTCTGCACTTAGTTTCAAATGTTCTGTATCTTGGTTTTAACTTAAAAATAAATAATAGTGAAGAATCAATGAATCAAAGTTTCTCGCTCACTCCTGAACTCCTAAAAGAACCCTGGGATCAAAAGTAACTGAGATCTGACACCCACTATACCCATCAATGTTCACCTCATCTTCTCCCCCATTCCTCTCCTCGTAGACTCTTAACTTGGCAAGTTCTCTCGATGCCGATGATGATGGCCCCTATCCCCACCACCCGATTACCTACCTGTTTGGAATCAGGTTGACAGTTGCCCCAGCATCTGCAGTCCTCTATCCCAAACAGTATAGGGATTGCATGGTAACATAGTGTTTAGTGTAACGTTTTACAGGGCCAACAATCTGGGCTCAATTCCCATCGCTGCCTGTAAGGAGTTTGTATGTTCTCCCTGTGCCGCATGGGTTTCCTCTGAGTGCTCCAGTTACTTCCCACATTCTAAAGACATATGGGTTAGGGTTAGTGAGCTGTGGGCATGCTATGCTAGCAACAGAAGCATGGTTTCACTTGTGGGCTGCCCCCAGCACAATCCTCAGACAGTGTTGCTTATTGAGACAAATGACACATTTCACTGTTTGTTTCAATGTACATATGATAAATAAAGCTAATCTTTAAACTTCCTTCTCTTTGGGAGCAGAGGTAGCGCAGCAGGGGAAGAGATGTGTGCTGGTCACTGTGGTATTACATTGTGTGCAAATGGAACTGTAACCCCCTGGGTCGCCTCAGGCTCGCTCAGCTCATTCTCGTCTAGGGGGAGCAGCCTTCGGCCCCGCCAAACTGGGTAATCAGCTGGTGCGGATGCTGTGTGATGTCCCCGCCTCGCACAAAAACAGACAGTACACCATATGCGATTAAATGAGTACAATTTATAAAGGTTACTATAACTAAGTAATTAATAATGATACAGTATATATGAAGAAAAAAATAAAGAAAAGGCGCCAAACTTATCAAAGTCCAAACCACTTCGTGCACAACCGTTGGAGCTCAATTACTGAAGTCTTCTGGCCACCATTCGATCCCCTCCGAACTCCTCGACTCGCAGCTCAGGACCCTCCGAGGTGGTCAACCAAGCACATCTAGCTTCATCCCCCCCTCCTCGGAGTACGTCCTGGCCTCGGACCCCCACTTGGGGTCCGTTCCTCGCCCAGCTTACAGCATTGCGCCCTCTCTCTCTCACCCCCTCGCGCCGATCTGCCCAAAAGCCCGTCAACAAAAGCTTACAGACTCAGAAGAAAGAACATTAATCCCCATTTAGTTTACAAAGGAATACAATTCTCGTTATCAGTAAATTTTAACCCAAACAAGCTTCCAGCACTCTCTCGCAACAAAGAAACATTCCTGCTTTTAACAAAACAAAGAAGCCCTTTCCCAACAGTAACAAAGAAAAAAGAAGAAACGCCCTTTACAGAACTCTAATGGAAATTAGGTTTTTGGGATGCTAATTAAAATGATGCATTTCATTGTATGATTTGATGTACATGTGACAAATTAAGCCAGTCTCACATAGTGCTTGGGTCTTTGGCCAAAATCACTTCTGAAATAGGGGGAATACTTGCTGGTACCTCACTGCTATAGTCGTTAGCTCATCCTTAACACGCAGAGGAGTTCCAAAGCCACTAAGAAATGATCTGGCCTCCTCCCCAGAGCCAAGGTGAAAGACAGCATGATCTTGTGTTGAGATACAAACTGTAATTTGTGACTAGGTGGTGTTGAATTCTGATGTTTTTAATCCGCAACACTTTACAATTGTTTTGAAAACATTAATAGAACAGAAAACAGACGGTGATAAGTGAAGAGGGGGAGAGGCAAAAAAAAGACAAAAGATGTTGTAGCATCATTCGTGGTCAGCTCTTTTGTACACACAAATAAGAAAAACTCCACTCAAATTCACTGATAATAGACAATTGTATACCCTCTGTTCAAATAATGCAGCACTAAAGAGGCTTCCAGAGCTTTCTAGAATCATACAAGTGTAACCACTAGGGGACACACTGAATGATTGCATATGGATACTGTGACCACTAGGAAACATACTAAACAGTTACTTGTATAAGAACTACTTAAAATACATGCAATTAGTGTTAAGCTGCAAAGAACAAAACAATTAAACAGTCTAATCCAGTGGTAGTGATTCATCGAGTCTCTATTAATGGTGTGAGCAAAGCTAAATGTCAGAAACACACTGAGTCTCAGCAATTTGCAGAACGGTAAACTTTATTTTTCGAGTCTGCAGAGTCGGACCCAACCAGCTCCTGCTAGATTGAGTGCCGAATTACACTTTGCACAGTTTTTTATACCCTACTTGTTTACGATTTTGTGAGTTGCACCCATGTGAGGTGCAGACATTCTTCCTTAATCTCATTACAAAATTACAAATGTGACTACCCTTTGGCCCACTTATCAGCCTCAGCGCATTAACACCGTTATTGTTCAACCGTTAAGCATGTCTTCCCGTTACCTGTATCGCTTCTTTAATCAGCAAGCTATTGTTTCATCCTGATTTTGCAAATTGGTTTATACGTTGCCCTGCAAGTTGCTTTGCACGTTCTTTCTGTGTCAGCACATTCTAAATGGACTCCTTAAGAATCATTTCTCTCAATCCACCCTTTTTCTTTTTAGAATGTGCTATCAGTTGGGCTTTTGCCACGGGTTTACATAGGCTTCTTCCTCTAGCTCTATTTCCCTTTGTAGGAGTACCTGAACAGGATCAGCTGAGGCCCCTGGTTGCATGACTTGTCTTGCCACCCTAGCTACTAGCTCCCGCAAGCAGGGGATCAGACATGGTAGCAGAAGGAGGACCATCAATCCCCCTCCTATAACCCCTAAAGCGGTTCGCCACCAGCCTCCTTTCAACCATCCGTCCAGCCAGTCCCAATACCCCAGCGGCTTCCAGGTCTGTACCGGCACGTGGGCCAGTTTCCTTATTTTATCTGATATTTTTTTGTGAACCACCTTTCCGTTGTCATCTATCTTCAAGCAGCAGTTGGTTAGATTAAACTTTCCACATACTCCTCCTTTTTGTTGTAGTCATAACATTTCTCGTTTACATGCGAGTGTGATACAAAGGACCCTGGAAAAACCGTCATGCCCACCCTTACCGTCGTCCTGCACTTATCACATCCCCCTTCAGCGCTTCTCAACAATAGCAGTATATACATTACAGTCCCAAAGTTCATGCTGTCCGTCTTTTGAGCTTTAGCACCATCGGGTCTTCTCCCTGGAAGCAAGTCCATTCTGCACCTTCTTCGGGCTTTACGGGTCCCTTGATTCTCGCGGCGTGGGTCCACCCTTTTTCTTTTGTCCTTACTGCGGCTTCGGTGGTCAGTAGCACCTGGAATGGGCCTTCCCACTGCGGCTGTAACTTCTCTGGCTTCCAAGTCTTAATCAGGACCCAGTCACCGGGCTGAGTTCGGTGGAGTGCGAAGTCCAGAGGTGGGGTTTGTGCGAGTAACCCCTTCCTGCGCAATTCTGCAAAAGAACGAGACAGTGCCTGTAAATAGTCCCTTACAAAGACATCTCCCCCTTGCAGGGAAGGATAGCCCTCCACCTTGTTCCAATATGGAAGGCCAAACAACATTTCATAAGGGGATACTCCTATATCTTTTCGAGGAGCCGTGCGGATTCTTAGTAGGGCCAGGGGTAGACACTTGGTCCAGGGTAGCTTGGTTTCCATCATCAGTTTTGTCAATTGCGTCTTCAAAGTGCTGTTCATCCTCTCAACTCTTTCTGAGCTCTGAGGGTGCCAGGGGGTGTGCAGCTTCCACTGGATTCCTAAGGCGTCACAGATTAGCTGGTGTGTTTTTGAGGCAAAGTGTGTTCCCCTATCTGAATCAATAGACCCCATTATTCCATATCTCGGGACTATATTTTCTAATAGGATCCGTGCCACTGTAGGGGCGTCCGCTTTAGTGGTTGGGAATGCTTCCACCCACCGAGTGAAGTGATCCACAATTACTAACAGGTACTTCCATCTCTGAACTTGTGGTAGTTCCGTAAAGTCTATTTGGATCCGATGGAACGGTCGGACGGCTAGTGTTTGTCCCCCCTTATGGGTGGCACGCATCATTTTCTTGTTTACCTTTTGGCAGGTGTAACAGCCCCACACCTCCTGTTGAGCTAGTGTGAATATCCCTTTACAAACATAGTCCCTTAGGATAGTGTCGCACATAGCTTGCACTCCCCAATGGCTTTGTTGGTGTAGTTGTTGCAGTATATGACGAGTTACTTCCTTATTCAGTACTTGCCGTCCGCCGGGGTCTTCCACTCGCCTTCTGATGTTTGTCGGGCTCCCCTGTTGATTCCCCGTATAAGAACTGTGCCGGGTTACAACTATTGTTCCTTTCAAAGCTTACATCATCCCCGACCATCAGAATGGTTTCGTATTTCAGTATGCGAGAGTCCGTCAACCACCGCTGAGCTTTTTGGGCTAAGAGGGTACTAACGGAGTGCTGGGTATACACCGTCATTCTTCCCCCAAAGGTTAATTTCCGTGCTTCTTCTACTAGTACAGCTGCTGCCGCTACGGCTTGTATGCACGTCGGCCATCCCTGGGATACCGGGTCTAACATTTTTGATAAAAAGGCCACAGGTTGCCGCTTTCCTCCTTTTTCTTGGGTTAGTACTCCTAACGCAGTTCCTTCATTGTTTGTTGCATACAGCTGAAAGGGCTTTTCCAGTGCTGGCAGTGTTAATACCGGGGCCCGAATTAGTTGCCCTTTTATTTTCCTGAACTTCTGTTCTTCTTCTTCGGTCCAGCTGATTATTCCCCGGTCTTCCTTTGCCAATTTGTCGTACATAAACTTCACCAGGGGGGTATAATTCTCTATCCAAATCCGGCAATAGCCCACTAAGCCCAGAAATTGTCTTATTTCCTTCTTTGTCCTGGGAAGCGGTATTTTAGTTATTCCCGCTATTCTTTCTGGGGTTATTTGGCGGTGCCCTTTACTGACTCTGTCCGAGATATGTTATTTCCTTCTCGACAAATTGCAGTTTCTTCTTGGACACCCGCAATCCTTTTTCTCCTAGGTAATTCAGGAGTCTTATAGTATCGTCTCGCACTACCTCCTCTGCTGGTCCCGATAGTAGTAGGTCATCGACATACTGTAATAGTTGGTTCTTTTCGGTACAATGGAATCCAGCCAATACTTGCTCCAGTACCTGTTCGAATAGGTTTGGGGACTCCGTGAACCCTTGGGGCAAGACGGTCCACCGGAGTTGCTTCTTCCGCCCAGTGAAGGGATTTTCCCATTCAAATGCGAACATATCTCGGCTACCTTCCTCCAACGGGCAACTCCAAAAGGCATCTTTTAGATCTATCACACTGAACCATTCATGTTCAGGAGGTATTTTGCTCATTAATGTATAGGGGTTAGGCACTACCGGGTATCGTGTTTGGACTACCGCATTTAAGCCTCTCAGATCTTGAACCATTCGATACGTGCCGTCGGGCTTTCGGACCGGTAGGATGGGGGTATTAAAGGGTGACATACATTCTTCCAGGAGTCCATCTGATACTAATGTCTCAATTACAGGTTGTAATCCCCTCCTCCCTTCAATGGCAATGGGATATTGCCGTCTTCTCTCTTCTGCTTGTTTGTCCCACTGTGGGTCGTTTACTGGAAATTTCCGGTCCCCCGGTAACTCATTCGGCTGTTCCCTTCCCCAAATTGATATTGCAGCTTGTCGTATCATTTGCCTCTCTTGTGCAGAAAATAGCGTTCCCATAATCGCATGCATTTCTTCCCAAGTGTAAACATTAGGTCCTAAGAATTGATCCAACTGTTCTGCCAGTCCCATTGGATCTTCTAATAAAGTTTTCATATCTTTCTTAAATCCTCGTACTTCGGTACTTGTCAGAGGGACGTTTACAAATCCTGTTCCTCCCCGTTCTCCTCCCATTGGAACCTCTCGAAGGGGACACAGCTGTACCTCTTCCTTTTTTAATTCGTCTTTCTTTTTCTTATCTGCTCCTGTCACACTCCTTGTTTCGATCCTTGCTTTTGCTTTTTCCCTAACATCCCTCTCTTCCCTCTCCGGGTCTATTTCTTCTGTTTTTTCACTTTCTTCACGTCCTCCCTCTGCTCCCGCAAGGGGCGCAGAAGGCTGGACATAGGGAGGGGGTAAATGATCGAGTGGGTCCCACTTCCGCTCCCCTTTAATGCCCAATTTAAAACTCTTTGTTGTTACTCCTGGCCAGGGAGCCCAACAAAAAGCATAAGCAATTTCTTCCGGTTTTACATTTGGTTTTGAATTAACGTAAATGTTTAAGGCTTGTCGTACCCAATCCTCCTCAGACCCAAGCCGCGGCCACCAGACCGCAGGTTTTTCTATCGGCTGTTTTGACCAAATTAAACAGTACTGTATCATTTTTTTCTTTTGTTTCCCTTTTAGTCTTCCACATCCCCAATTCTCAAACATTCTACCGAGGGGGCTATCAGGAGGAACCCCCGGGTATGGTCCCGGTCTTCTCCGTCTCCTCTTTCTTTTTAGAGCCACCCCCTCCCATCTTATTCCGCTCTTACTTAATCAGGAGGACCCCCGGGTAGCGATCCCGGTCTTCTCCGTCCTTACTTATTCCCGCACCTTTCTACTATAATAGTAGGCACTTACCCGGTGCGTCCTGGGGACTTCCAGTACCAGGTACTGTCCCCTTCTCCCCGTTTACCGCTCTGCGCTGTCCGGATATCACTCGCTCAAGCCGCGTTGGAGCGACGAGCAAGGAGTCAGGGACCGCCAAACTCGGCGGGGTGCACCGTCTCCGATGTCCTTCCTCGTGTCCACCGCGGCCGGAGTGTGGATCCCGGACGAGCCCCCACGTTGTCAGAAACACACTGAGTCTCAGCAATTTGCAGAACGGTAAACTTTATTTTTCGAGTCTGCAGAGTCGGACCCAACCAGCTCCTGCTAGATTGAGTGCCGAATTACACTTTGCACAGTTTTTTATACCCTACTTGTTTACGATTTTGTGAGTTGCACCCATGTGAGGTGCAGACATTCTTCCTTAATCTCATTACAAAATTACAAATGTGACTACCCTTTGGCCCACTTATCAGCCTCAGCGCATTAACACCGTTATTGTTCAACCGTTAAGCATGTCTTCCCGTTACCTGTATCGCTTCTTTAATCAGCAAGCTATTGTTTCATCCTGATTTTGCAAATTGGTTTATACGTTGCCCTGCAAGTTGCTTTGCACGTTCTTTCTGTGTCAGCACATTCTAAATGGACTCCTTAAGAATCATTTCTCTCACTAAAGAAGGTTCTCAGTGTCAGCTCAGCCCTGACGTGTTCTGACTGACTATAGCATCACTGGCTCCATTCATAGTGGACAGACCGCAATAGATAAATATGGAACCTTGGTTGAAGTGATGGATGGTTCTGTTAGATGCACTCAATCATCTGTTAGTCCTTCGAAGACACCTTCTACAAGCAATGCCGCAGAACAATAAATTCACGACATGTGCCAGTGGTATTAAGCCTGATTCTGATTCTGAAATACCCACGTGCAACTCACATCCATGAACCGTTCCACTACAGAGACAAGTGATTTGACCACTCAGGCCCGTGTCATTATTCCTCATCTGGATTGAATCTCAATTGCCAACTTAATTCCTTCTGCTTTTAATGTCCTAGTGTAGAGGTTGCAGGAAGAGATGAGGAAAGGTTGAACAAGCTAGGAATTTTCTCCTTGAAACAAAGGAGAATGAGAGGTGACTTGATAAAGTTGTCAGAGATGATCAGAGGCATAACTGCAGTAGATAATCCAGAGTTTTTTTTCCCAATGCGGAAATGGTTACTAGTGAGGAAATCATTTTAAGGTGCTTGGAGGACAATGTGGTGGGGGGGGGGGGGGTATCAGAAGTAGGATATTTACAGAGAGTGATGGGTGTTTGGAATGTCCTGCCAGGGGCGGTGGTAGAGGCAGCTACATTAAGGGTGTTTAAGGAACTCTCATATAGGCATATGGATGATAGAAAAATGGAGTGTTGTGGCGGCTCATTTCCTAGCGTATGCGAACCGACTCACAATTAGATAGCCTACGGGGGTTTGCGAGCACAGAGCTTTGGAGCCTCTTCGCCATGGGGGGCCGGTTGACAGAGGCTTAAAAGTGAGGCTGAAGTTTTCGAATAAAGTTTTTTTCCTTCGACTGCAGTTACCGACTCCGTGTCGTAATTTTAGCGCTGTTTGTAGCACACCGCTACAATTGGTGACCCCGACGGTCCAAACGATTTTTGGACCAGAAATGACCGACGCCGCCTCTGTTCATGCGGTTTCGTTGAAACTGCCGGGTTTCTGGACACAGCGACCGAACCTATGGTTCCAGCAAGCCGAAGCCCAATTCCACGTTCGCCGGATCACCTCAGAAGACACCCGCTACTACTACGTGGTGGGCTCCCTCGACCAGGACACAGCTGCCCAGGTCGCGGAGTTCGTACAGTCGCCCCCGGCAGACGGCAAGTACACGGAATTCAAAGCCCTGCTCCTCAGGACTTTCGGACTCTCACGGCGCGAGCGGGCTGCCCGTTTACTGCACCTAGATGGCTTGGGCGACAGACCTCCATCGGCTTTAATGAACGAGATGTTGTCTCTGGCCGAGGGACACACAGGCCTCATGTTTGAGCAGGCATTCCTGGAGCAGCTGCCCGAGGACATACGCCTGCTGCTGTCCGACGCGGATTTCAGTGACCCCCGGAAGGTGGCAGCCCGGGCGGACTTGCTGTGGAACGCCAAAAAGGTGAGCGGGGCGTCCATCGCGCAGATCTCCCAGCCACGCTCCCGGCAGCAAACCAGTCCAGGCCCGGCCGCAGAGCCCACTAACCCCCGGCCCAATGACCACTGGTGCTTCTACCACCAGCGGTGGGGCGCAGAAGCCCGCCGTTGCCGCCCGCCCTGCAAGTTCCCGGGAAACGCCAGGGCCAGCCGCCGCTGATGGCTACGGCGGCTGGCCATCGGGATAGCCTCCTGTATGTGTGGGATAGCAGGTCGGGACGCCGCTTTTTGGTCGATACTGGGGCTGAGGTCAGTGTTTTACCTCCGACAAGTTACGACACTCGCAGCAGGGCACCGGGTCCCCCCCTGAGGGCCGTGAATGGCAGCACAGTAAGGACCTATGGCACCCGTCAGGTGCAGCTACAGTTCGGCCCCAGCCAGTTCACGTGGGACTTCACACTGGCCGCCGTAGCCCAACCGCTTCTGGGTGCGGATTTTTTGCGAGCTCACAGCCTGCTGGTTGACCTGCCCAGGAAGAGACTGGTACACGCCGAGACCTTTCAGACGTTCTCCCTGGGCGCGGCCCAGTTGCCAGCCCCTCACCTCGGCTCCATCATGCTGTCCGACAACGACTTCACCAGGGTCCTGGCGGAGTTCCCATCGGTTCTGGCACCGCAGTTCACAGCAGCCATGCCCAGGCACGGCGTACAGCACCACATCCCGACACAGGGACCACCCCTCCATGCCCGTGCTCGGCGGCTTCCCCCGGACAAGCTCCGACTGGCGAAGGAGGAGTTCCAGAGAATGGAGGAATTGGGGATCATCCGGCGGTCCGACAGCCCCTGGGCTTCCCCCCTGCACATGGTGCCCAAAGCGACGGGGGGCTGGAGACCGTGCGGCGACTACCGCAGGCTGAACGAGGCTACCACACCGGACCGCTACCCTGTGCCGCACATTCAGGACTTTGCGGCAAACCTGCACGGCGCCCGGATCTTCTCCAAGGTCGACCTTGTCCGAGGGTACCATCAAATCCCGATGCATCCTGACGACGTCCCCAAGACGGCTCTCATCACCCCGTTTGGCCTCTTCGAGTTCCTCCGCATGCCGTTCGGCCTGAAGAATGCCGCACAGACGTTCCAGCGGTTAATGGACGCGGTGGGACGGGACCTGGACTTCGCGTTCATCTATTTGGATGACATCCTCATAGCCAGCGGCAGTCGTCAGGAGCATCTGTCCCACCTCCGTCAACTCTGCGCCCGGCTGAGTGAGTACGGTCTTACAATCAACCCTGCCAAATGCCAGTTCGGACTTGATACCATTGACTTCCTGGGCCACAGGATTACTAAAGACGGGGCAACCCCTCTGCCCGCTAAGGTAGATGCGGTCCGCCACTTCCCCCGACCCACCACGGTCAAAGGCCTTCAGGAATTCGTAGGTATGGTCAATTTCTACCGCCGCTTCCTCCCTTCAGCTGCCCGGATCATGCGCCCCCTGTTCGCCCTGATGTCGGGTCCGAGCAAGGAC
Source organism: Hypanus sabinus (assembly GCF_030144855.1). NCBI lineage: Eukaryota > Metazoa > Chordata > Chondrichthyes > Myliobatiformes > Dasyatidae > Hypanus > Hypanus sabinus. The sequence continues at coordinate 2,597,213 of NC_082714.1, forward strand.
ATTACCTGGGACGAGGAGTCCGCCGCCGCTTTCGTTCAAACGAAGGAAGCTTTGGCTGACGCCGCAATGCTAGTACATCCCAGAATGGACACCCCTACCGCCCTCACAGTGGACGCATCAAACACGGCAGTCGGTGGGGTGCTGGAGCAGCTCATCGCAGGTCGCTGGCAACCCCTGGCGTTTTTCAGCAAACACCTGCGGCCACCCGAGCTCAAGTACAGTGCTTTTGACCGGGAACTGTTGGCGCTCTACCTGGCAATCCGGCATTTCAGGTACTTCCTAGAAGGTCGGCCCTTCACCGCGTTCACGGACCACAAACCGCTTACCTTTGCGTTTACGAAAGCATCCGACCCCTGGTCATCCCGCCAGCAACGCCACCTGTCCTACATCTCTGAATACACAACGGATGTCCGGCACGTCTCGGGTAAGGACAATGTCGTGGCGGATGCGCTCTCTCGCCCTACCGTTCATGCCCTTTCCCAAGGGGTAGACTTTGAGGCACTGGCAGAGGCACAGCAGGTAGATGAGGAGATTCCGAGTTACAGGACTGCAGTCTCTGGTTTGCAGCTCCAGGACCTCCCCGTGGGCCCAGGTGAGAGGACCCTACTCTGTGACGTCGCCACCAACCAGCCCCGTCCGGTCGTCCCTGCAGCCTGGCGGCGACGTGTTTTCGACTCCATTCATAACTTGGCGCATCCCTCCATCCGGACAACTGTCCGGATGGTTTCCAGCAGGTTCGTTTGGCACGGACTCCGCAAACAGGTCAGTGAATGGGCCAGGACGTGCATGCACTGCCAGACGGCCAAGGTTCAGCGGCACACCAAAGCCCCACCGCAGCAGTTCCATCCCACCCACCGGCGTTTCGACCACATTCATGTGGATATCGTGGGCCCCCTGCCAGTGTCGCGCGGAGCGCGTTACCTCCTGACTATCGTGGACCGGTTCACAAGATGGCCAGAGGCGGTCCCGCTCACCGACACCACCTCCGAATCTTGCGCCCGAGCCCTGATCGCCACCTGGATATCCCGCTTTGGTGTACCAGCCCACATTACCTCCGACAGAGGCGCCCAGTTCACCTCCAGCCTGTGGTCAGCTATGGCCAGCCTTTTGGGGACTCAGCTGCACCACACCACTGCCTACCACCCACAGTCGAACGGGCTAGTGGAGCGTTTCCACCGTCACCTGAAGTCGGCCCTCATGGCCCGCCTGCGAGGAGCCAACTGGGCGGACGAGCTTCCCTGGGTCCTTCTCGGCATCCGCACAGCGCCCAAGGACGACCTGCACGCCTCGTCGGCCGAGTTGGTATACGGCGCGCCCCTGGCCGTCCCCGGGGAGTTCCTACCAGCCCCGAGGGGGCAAGAGGAAGAACCCGCTGCAGTCCTGGGCAGACTTCGCGAGAAGCTCGGTAACCTGGCCCCCATACCCACTTCACAGCATGGGCGGCACCCGACCTGCGTACCCAAAGACCTACGGAACTGTAAGTTTGTGTTTGTACGAAGGGGCGGGCATCGGCCACCGCTGCAGCGGCCATACGAGGGGCCGTTTACGGTGCTCCGGAACAACGGGTCCACGTTCGTGCTGGACGTTGGGGGGAAGGAGGAGGTTTTCACGGTGGACCGCCTCAAGCCGGCCCATGTGGACCTGGCGCAACCGGCCGAGTTTCCGGCGCCTCGGCGCAGAGGCCGACCTCCCAAGCAGGTTCTGGCCCAGGCTGTGGACATTGGGGGGTGTATCGCCGGTTCTGGGGGGGGGTTATGTGGCGGCTCATTTCCTAGCGTATGCGAACCGACTCACAATTAGATAGCCTACGGGGGTTTGCGAGCACAGAGCTTTGGAGCCTCTTCGCCATGGGGGGCCGGTTGACAGAGGCTTAAAAGTGAGGCTGAAGTTTTCGAATAAAGTTTTTTTCCTTCGACTGCAGTTACCGACTCCGTGTCGTAATTTTAGCGCTGTTTGTAGCACACCGCTACAGTGTTATGTAAGAGGGAAGGGTTAAATTGATCTTAGAGCGGGTTAAAATGCTGGCACAACATCCTGCCCTGTGCTGTACTGTTCTATGTTCAGAATCAGAAGAATGGACTTATGTGAAGTCATCGTCCATGAATGAGGCTTTAATTCGGCAGAGGCAGGAAGGAGTAAAAGCCCCTGTTCTGCATTAGGGCATTGTTTCAATTTGCAAAAGTAGTCCATCAGAGAAGAAGGAAAGACGTGTCTCCCTATCATCTGTGATATTCTCTTTCAGATACACTCGAACACCAGAGGATGCCACAACGGACAAAGCATCGATCACTTGTCTGCAACAGAAATGCGTCTAATCCAAGATCCTGTGCAATGCAATGAGGTGAGCCGACTGTCCCAGACTCTATTCAACACACCCTTTCTGCTGGGATGGTCCTGGACATCCTGCCATTGTCCCAGACTCTATTCAACACACCCTTTCAGCAGAGATGGTCCTGGATATCCTGCCACTCCCTGTTTGCAAGGTATTTACTGCCCACCTCATCCTGTGAACCTGCAGTCTCTCCAGTGGGTGTGGACACTGAGAATGTAGTTCCAATGCACAGTGGTGGTCTTTGCTCACCCCAGTATCAATCCTTGTGTCAACAATTGAAGTTGGCCATTTCTGTACAGTGGAGTGAAGAGATTATTCTTGGAATTTACAGTGGCATTGAATGCCAGCTCCTGATGGTGACTGCCTGTCAACTGTTGGATTCTGATGTTTTAATCCAAGGAAGTCAGAAGTCCAGGAAAGAGGCACAAAACTAGTTGCTTCACAGTAGTTTTATTAGTGTTGATAGAATAAAGAGAAACTGAAATGGAGAGTGATAGAGGTCTGCTAAGTGAAGACAAAAAGCTACGATGGCACTGACCTTGTGGTGCAGCTCTTTTATACCTATAGATAAGGAAAATTTCATTCAGATTTGTAGATAAGAGTTAACCAATGACATAACTCTTATTCAAATAATGCAGTGCCAAGAGAAACTTTCAGTCATACCAATATAGCCAGTGTTCCCGCCATTACAAACATTTACACCATCGGATGCTGCACGACCTGCTGAGTTTATACGTATTGATTTGACCACAGCATCTGCAGTGTACTTTGTGTAGACATTTACACCACATGCTGCACCTGCAAAGCTAACAGCATTGTGAAGGACCCCATGCACCCCTCACACAAACTCTTCTCCCTCCTGCCATCTGGCAAAAGGCACTGAAGCATTTGGGCTCTCACGACCAGACTGTGCAACAGTTTCTTCCCCAAAGCCGTCAGACTCCTCAATACCCAGAGTCTAGACTAACATCTACATCATTTATTATTATATTGTAATTTGTCCTCTACTGTGCCTATTGTCTTGTTTATTGTTTATTAATTATTGTGCTGCCCTGCACTGTTTTGTGCACTTTATGTAGTCCTGTGCAGGTCTGTAGTCTAGTGTAGTTTTTATGTTCTTTTACGTAGTCTAGTGTAGCCTTGTGCTGTCTCACATAGTCTAATGTAGTTTTGTGTTGTTTCATGTAGCACCAGGGTACTGGAGGAACGTTGTTTAGATTTTACTGTGTACTGTACCAGCAGTTTATGGTCGAAATGACAATAAAAAGCGACTTGACTTGACTTGAAGGGGACACTTTGAACAACTGCATATAGACAGAATCAGAATCAGCTTTAGTATCACTGGCATGTGACATGAAATTTGTTAAATTAGCAGCAGCAGTTCAATGCAATATATAATCTAGCAGAGAGAAAAAAATAAAAAAATAAACAAGTAAATCACCTTTCTTTCTCTTTTATTTCCCATAATTCTCCACCTTCCCCCTAGCCCATTTCCCTTCAGCCTATTACTTCCCAGCTCTCTACTTAATCCCCCCCCCTCTTCTTATCCCCACTCAACCATCCCATGTTACTTCACTCCTGATGAAGTCACTACCTCCTCCCATAGATGCTGTCTGGCCTGCCGAGTTCTGCTAGCATTTTGTGTTTTTATTTATTTCCAGCATCTGCAGATTCACTCGTGTTGCCTTTGAAATCAATTACGTATATTGAATAGATTTTTTTAAATGTGCAAAAACAGAAAATACTGTATATTAAAAAGAAAAGTGAGGTAGTGTCCAAAGATTCAGTGTTCATTTAGGAATCGGATGGCAGAGGTGAAGAAGCTGTTCCTGAATCACTGAGTGTGTGCCTTCAGGCTCCTGTACCTCCTACCTGATGGTAACAGTGAGAAAAGGGCATGCCTTAGGTGCTGGAGGTCCTTAATTATGGACGCTGCCTTTCTGGGACAACACTCCCTGTCTTGGGTACTTTGTAGGCTAGTGCCCACGATGGAGCTGACTAGATTTACAACCTTCTGCGGCTTCTTTTGGTCCTATGCAGTAGCCCCTCCATATCAGACGGTGATATAAAAAGAAGTTTTTGAGTGTATTTGTTGACATGCCAAATCTCTTCAAACTCCTAATAAAGTATAGCCGCTGTCTTGCCTTCATTATGTTGGGACCTGGTTTGTGTAACACATCAGTGGATAAGGTTCATTGCTGCCAATGTCTGTAAGGAGTTTGTACGTTCTCCCCGTGACCCTGTGGGTTTCCTCCGGGTGCTCAATTTCCTCATAGATCCTCAGAGATCTTGACACTCAGGAACTTGAAGCTGCTCACTCTCTCCACTTCTGATTCCTCTACGATGATTGGTATGTGTTCCTTCATCTTACCCTTCCTGAACTCCACAATCAGCTCTTACACTGTCACCACTTGGAAGCATATTAAACAGTTACTTGTATATAAGTAATTATATACAAACAATCAGGCAATTAATTATTAAACTGCAAATAAAATAACAACATAGTCTAATCTAGGAATCCAAAACAGCACTGGGCATTCATTCATGCCCACCTTCATATGGCAGCAGTGGGAGGATCATGGTTACTGCTAAATTTGTAGTTGTCCATCGTTCCTGCTTTCTAGTCCCAGGTTCTACTTGAAGCCAGTCCATTTAAGATGAAGCTTAGCTTTGTTTGTCGCATCTACATCGAAACATGCGTCAGTGACCAACACAGTCCGAGGATGCTTGCTAAACCTTTCTTCATTTTGGGATGTATAAGGAAACTGAGCACCCGGAGGAAACCCACAGGGTCACGGGGAGAATGTACAAACTCCTTACAGACATTGGCGGCAATTAGCCCTATTCATTGGCGCTGTAAAGTGTTATGCTAACCTCAACGCTACTGTGGCAATTTTCAATGTTACTGTTGGCTTCCTGGCTCAAATGAAAGCGCTGACTTGCCTCTGTCTGAAACACAATGCAGTTAATGGAACAGTATTAACACAATAGACTTGATAGGAACATGGAGGCTGGAGTTGGAAGGCTGTCTGTGTGTGTGGGTGGGAGGGAGGAGAGGGGATTGTTTAACTGGTGCTGTTTGGCTGCTTGTTGCATTCTGTTTTGTTGTGTTTGGTGTTGTTCTGTGAAGTCTGCGGGTATACAGTCGGTCCTCCTTATCCGCGAATTCAACCAACCTCGAATCAAGAAAACCCGGAAGTACTCTTCCAGCCCTTGTTGTTTGAGCATGTATGGACTTTTTTTTCTTGTCATTATTCCCTAAACAATGCAGTATAACAACTATTTTACATAGCATTTACATGGTATTAGGTATTATAAGTAATCTAGAGATGATTTAAAGTATGGGAGGATGTGTGTGGGTTATCGTGGATCGGGATAGAAAAAAATTGGAAGTTCTCTTACTAAGTAAGTCGGAACAGGTACATCCAATATTATTTAGTGTCAGTTAGTCAAACGTTTGTCTTAGTATGTAGTATATATCTTACCTTTCTATGCATATAAAACACTTAAGAACATATGTTTTAGCTCCAGGCTCGGGAATGGAAGTTCCTGAGTTCGATCCAATGACAGAGTGCTCTCCACTGTGCCGGGTTGATGTGAAGGATCAAAAACTCAAAACCCAATAATTAAACCACTGCGTTGCTTAGTAATAATTGTAGCTTTCATCAGGGCAGGGCCTTTCTCACTTTAACCTTTAAAATTGTTCCGATCATTGACTGACGTAGCCTAACACTTTTCCAATGACCGATGGCGTTTCACCTCTTTCCGATTGTTTCCACTCCATTTTCAATCGTGATCGTGACTATTTTCATGAACAGAAACACTGCGGATTCACATCTCTGCCACCAGGTCCTAATGTCCACCGCATTGAGACAGGTTAAATAAGGTCTGGGGTTGCACTGGGTCCTAAGGTCCACCGCATTGGGACAGGAAGAAGAAGGGACTAGATCATCCGCATTTTTTGGTATCCGCGAGGGATCCCAGAACCAATCCCTCGCAGATATGGAGAGCTGACTGTACTGGCGTCAGAATGTGTGGCAGCATTTGTGGGCTGCCCCCCAGCAGATTCTTGATTGTGTTGTGGTTAATGCAATCAACACATTTCACTGTACATGTGATAAATGAATCTGAATCTGAGATTTACAGCAGTGGGCGAGCCATTTCTCCTCACTTAAAATCTGTTTAATACAACATAGAATATATGACAGTACAGTACAGGCCCTTCTGCCCACAATGTCATGCTGACCTTTTAACTTATTCTAAGATCAATCTATTTTGAGTGTTGTAATGTTCTGGTTTGAGTGGCTGTGTATAAGTGCTTCCTGTGCTTGCTAATCACTGCGGGAGGACATCAGTGACGATCTGACCTCTGCTAACGTCACTTTATTACTGTAGTTTATACAGCTGCTGGAGCAGGAGAACACGCGGCTGGAGGCGTACCTGGACTGGAAGCAGTTGGAGCCCTTCTTTTGGCAGTGGATGGTAACAGCGTGATTCTGATTCTGTACTAGAAATAGTTCTGTCCCCAGGACCCGCTGTGCAACTGGTGATGCTGCTCACAATATCAAAATGGCCTTTAGGATTGATTTCACCAAGTTGACTTATAATCTGTGACTTCCTATTGAGCACTCCCATTAGATGATTACATTCACCAGAAGTAACATCCCTGACTCAATCTTGATTATGAGTGAATTTTGAAATTTTACAGGGCTATTTAAGTAGCTACTTAGAAAAAGAACTTGAAGTAAATTTATTATTAAAGTACATATTTCACCATATACAACCATGAGATTCATTTTCTTGCAGGCATTTACAAGAAAATATAAACATAACCATAGAACAGTATAGTGTTGCGTTGACTTTTTAACCTACTCTAAGACCATTCTAACCCTTCCCGCCTACATTGCCCTCTATTTATTTTTCATCCTTGTGCCTATGAAAGAGTTAAATATATCCCCCAATGTATCTGCCTCTAGCACCGTTCCATTCAAGAAGTTCAATAGAATTTATGAAAAACTCTACATAAGCAGACATAATATATATAAACTGCATTTTGCATCTTATTTTGATATGCAGAAGAAGCATATTTCTGCACTAACAGAGCACCACCTTCATTTGCCTGTGTCCAGCTTATAGTTTCCGGTCTGTTGCATATCTGAACATCATATCTGCATATCGTAACACTACTGAGCTAAGCGTTGAGCAGGTGCACTTGTTGTTCTGTTCCAGAAACTCCCAGTATTTCCCCTTCTGCGAGGAGACACAAAAGCTGCATATACCAAATATCTAAGTCTAAGTGAAATTTACTATTGAAGTACTTGTATGTTACCATGTACAGCTTGAGATTGTTTCTTGCAGGCATTTACAGAAAAATAAAGAAATACTAGACAGAAAGACTGACAACCAACCAATGTGCAAAAGCAGACAAATTGTGCAAATAAAAGTAATCCTGAGAACATGAGTTATAAAGAGGCCTTGAAAGTGAATTTGCAGATTGCAAAATCAGTTCAGAGTTGAGGTGAATGAAGTTATCCACACTGGTTCAGGAGCCTGATGTTTGTAGGATAATAACTGTTCCTAAGGCTACTGTACCTCCTGCTCAGTGGTATCAGCAAGAAGAGAGCTTGACCTGGATGGTGGGGCTCCTTGGTGGGTGCTGGTTTCTTGTGACAGTGCTCCATGTAATTATACTCAATGGTGGGGAGGGATTTTCCTGTGATGGACTGAGCTATATCCAACACTTTCTGTAATATTTTCCATTCTTGGGCATTGGTGTTTCTGTACCAGGTCATGATGCAACCAGTTAGGATACTCTCCACTGTGCATCTATAGAAGTTAGAGTTTTTGGTGACATGCCAGTTGACGCAAACCTCTAAGAAAGTAAAGGTGATGGTGTGACATCTCAGCACTAAGGTGTTAGTGTCCATACGACATTACTATCATCGAATACTGAATGGCCTAGATACAGTGAGTATGGAGAGGGTGTTTCCTATAGTGGGAAGTCTAGGACCAAAGGGCATAGCCTCAGAACAGAGGATCATCAAGTTGGAACAGATCAGGAATTTCTTTAGCCAGTGGGTGGTGAATCTATGGAATTCTTTGCCACAGATGGCTATAGAGGCCAAATTATTGGGTATATTTAAAGTGGAGTTTGATAGGTTCTTGATTAGTCAAGATGTCAAAGATTACAGGGAGAAGGCAGGAGAATAGAGATAATAAATCAACCATGATAGAATGGCAGAGCAAACTCAATGGGCTGAATGGCCTAATTCTATTCTTATGTCTAGTGGGCTTATGGATGGTGATATTTCAGAATATGGTATGTGTTGACTGCTGGATCATCAGCCTCTTTAATCTTGAGTGTGATGCCTGATATCAGAGACTTACAATAAATTAATTTTAAAAATTCATCTGCTTTGTTAGGAAAGTGTACTGACTGCTAAGCTGCAGGATGCCCAGGACTCAGTGAAGGCAAATGATACAAAGGCCATCGAATGCTTCCTGCACCAGTCAGGCGATCATGGTGATCCTGTCATCTTCAGAGAAATGGATAAGCTTTCTAGTGAGATCCTGAAGTTGCAGATGAAGCTGCAAAGCAGGAAAAAGACCAAGGTTAAAATGGTAAACCTTCTGAATTTGTTGTTTTTTACAGTGTAACATCTGATAGTTTGGAGAGCCTTTTCCAATTAGGTGCACATTCCTCACACCTCAATAACTCAACAGTGAGAACATGACCTCATCATTTCTCTTTTGTACTATTTATTTATTGTTGTAATTTATAATCAGAATCAGATTTAATATCACTGGCAAGGTAGTGAGTTAGTGTTCATGGGTTCATTTAGAAATTGGATGGCAGAGGTGAAGAAGCTTCTGCACCTCCTTCCGGAATGTAAAAGTGTGAAGAGGGCTTGTCCTGGTGGTGAGGATCCTTAATGATCAATGCTGCCTTCCCAAGGCACCATTCCTTGAAGGTGTCTTGGATACTACGAAGGCTGGTACCCATGATAGAGCTGACCGATTTTACAAGTTTCTGGAACTTATTTCGAGCTTGTGTAGTAGCCACCCCCCACCCTTCAGCCCAGGCGGTGATGCATCCAGTCAGAATGCTCTCCATGGTACATTTGTAGAAGTTTCCAAATGTTTTAGTTGACAAACCAAATCTCCTCAAACTCATAGTGAAGTATAGCCGCTGTTTTACCTTCTTTATAGCTGTATCAATATATTGTGTCCAGGTTAGGACCTCAGAGATACTGAGACCCAGGAACTTGAAATTGCTCGCTCTCTCTCCACTTCTGATCCCTCCATGAGGATTGATTCATGCTCCCTCATCTTACTCTTCCTGAAGTCCTCAATCAGCTCGTTGGTCTTGCTGACATTGAGTGCAAGGTTGTTGCTGCAACACCACTCAACTAGCTGGTATATCTCACTCCTGTATGCCCTTCTGTCATCATCTGACATTCTGCCAGCAATGGTTATATTATCAGCAAATTTATAGATGCTGTTTGAGCTATGCCTAGCCACATAGTCATGGGACATGGGTGTAATTTTATGTTTTGCAAGGTACTGCTGCTGAGAAACAGCAAATTTCAGATTCTGATGTATTTATCACATGTAAATCAAAACAGTGAAATGAGTTGTTTCTGTTAACAACCAACACAGCCTGAGAGAGAGGCATGGTGGCGTAGTGGTTAGCACAATGCTTTATAGTACAGATGATCTGGGTTCAGTTCCTGCCCACTCTCTAATGAGTTTGTACGTTCTTCCCGTGACTACATGGGTTTCCTCTGGGTGCTCCCACAGTTCAAAGACGTACCAGTTGGTAGGTTAATTTGTCATTGTAAATTGTCCCATGATTAGACAAGGATTAAATTGGAGGATTGCTGGGCAGCATGGCCTTGAAGTGCTAGAAAGGCCTGTTCCACACTGTATCTCAGTAGAACTATAGAACACTACAGCACAGAAAACAGGCCATTCAGCCCTTCTAGTCTGTGCTGAAACTTTATTCCGCTAGTCCCATTGACCCGCACCTAGTCCATAACCCTCCAGACCTCTTTCATCCATGTACCTTTCCAATTTATTCTTAAAACTTAAGAGTGAGCCCGCATTTACCATGTCAGATGGCAGCTCGTTCCCACACTCACACCACTCTCTGAGTGAAGAAGTTCCTCCTAATGTTCTCCCTAAGCCTTTCCCCTTTCACCCTAAAGCCATGTCCTCTCGTATTTAGCTCTCCTAATCTAAGCGGAAAGAGCCTACTTGCATTTACTCTGTCTATACCCATCATAATTTTGTACACCCCTATCAAATCCCCCCTCATTCTTCAATGCTCCAAGGAATAAAGTCCCGATCTGTTCAATCTTTCCCCGTAACCCAACTCCTGAAGACCCGGCAACATCCTAGTAAATCTTCTCTGCACTCTTTCAATCTTACTGATACCCTTTCTGTAGTTAGGTGACCAGAACTGCACACAATTCTCCAAATTTGGCCTCACCAATGTCTTATACAATTTCACCATAACATCCCAACTCCTATACTCAATACTTTGATTTATGAATTCCAGGATGCCAAAGGCCTTCTTTACAATCCTGTCTATCTGTGATGCCACTTTCAGGGAATTATGTATCTGAACTCCCAGATCCTTTTGTTCCTCTGCACTCTTCAGTGCCCTACCATTTACTGTGTATGTCCTACCTTGATTTGTCCTTCCAAATTGCAACACCTCACACTTGCCTGCATTAAATTTCATCTGCCATTTTCTGGCCCATTTTTCATTTGGTCCAGATCCCTCTGCAAGTTTTGAAAACCTTCCTCACTGTCCACTACGCCTCCGATCTTAGTATCATCAGCAAATTTGCTGATCCAATTTACCACATTATCATCTAGATCATTGATATAGACAACAAATAACAATAGTCCCAGCACAGATCCCTGAGGCACACCACTAATCACAGGCCTCCAGTCTGAGGAGCAATCATCCACTACCTCTCTGTCTTCTCCCACACTGCCAATTTCGAATCCAGTATACAACCTCTCCATGGATACCTCGTGTCTGAACCTTCTGAACTAACCTCCCATGTGGGACCTTGTCAAAGGCCTTACTAAAGTCCATGTAGACAACATCCACATCCTTTCCTTCATCTTCTTTCTTGGTAAGCTCCTCAAAAAACTCTACAAGATTCATTAAACGCGATCTACCGCGCACAAAGCCTTGCTGACTATCCTTAATCAGCCCTTGGCTGTCCAAATACTTGTATATCCGATCTCTCAGAACACCTTCCAATAATTTACCTACTACTGATGTCAGGCTCACCAGCCTGTAATTACCTGGTTTACTTTTGGAGCCTTTTTTAAACAACGGAACAACATGAGCTACCCTCCAATCCTCTGGCACCGCACCCATGGCTAAGGACATTTTAAATATTTCTGCCAGGGCCCCTGCAATTTCTACACTAGTCTCTCTCAAGGTCTGAGGAAATATCATGTCAGGCCCAGGGGATATATCTACCTTTATTCGCTGTAAGGTAGCAAGCACCTCCTCCTCTTTAATCTCTATATGTTCCATGACACTACTGCTTGCTTCCCTTCCTTCCATATACGCTATGCCAGTTTCCCGAGTAAATACTGATGCAAAAAAACTGTTTCAAGATCTCGTGAGGCTCCACACATAGATGACCACTCTGATCTTCTAGGGGACCAATTTTGTCCTTTACTATCCTTTTACTCCTAATATACTTGTAGAAACCCTTTGGGTTTACCTTCATATTATCTGCCAAAGCAACCTCATGTCTTCTTGATTTCCTTCTTTAGTATTTTCTTACATTTTCTATACTCTTAAAGTACCTCATTTGTACCTGCTATACACCTCTCTCTTTTTCTTAACCAGATCGCCAATATCCCTTGAAAACCAAGGTTCCCTCTGCCTGTTAACTTTGCCTTTAAACCTGGCAGGAACATGCAAACTCTGCACTCTCAAAATTTCGCCTTTGAAGGCCTCCCACTTACCGAACACATCTTTGCCAGAAAACAACTTTTCCCAATCCACTCTTCCTAGATCCTTTCTCATTTCCACAAAATTGTCCCTTCTCTAATTTAGAACCTCAACTCGAGGACCAGATCTATCCTTATCCATAATTGACATGAAACTAATGACATTATGGACACTGGACACAAAATGTTCGCCTACCCATACTTCTGGCACCTGACCTGTCTGGTTCCCTAATAGGAGATCAAGTACTGCATCCTTTCTCGTAGGTACCTCTATATATTGATTTAGAAAACTTTCCTGAACACATTTGACAAACTCCAAGCTATCTAGCCCTTTCACAGTGTGGGAGTCCCAGTCAATATGTGGAAAGTTAAAATCCCCTACCATTAGAGCTTTCTGGTTCTTACTTCGGTCTGCTCTCTCTCTACAGATTTGCTCCTCCAATTCTCTCTGACTATTGGGTGGTCTATAATACAACCCTATTAGTGTGGTCACACCTTTCCCGTTCCTCAGCTCCAACCGTATGGCCTCTGTAGACAAACCCTCCGGGCTGTCCTGTCTCCGCACAGCTTTGATATTTTCCCTGACTAGTAATGCCACTCCTCCCCTCTGTCATGTCTGAAACAATGGAACCCCAGAATATTAAGCTGCCTGTCCTGCCCTTCCTGTAACCAAGTCTCACTAATACCGACTAATAAAGTCGTAATCCCACGTGCCAATCCACGCCCTAAGCTCATCTGCCTTACCTACAATACTCCTTGCATTGAAATAGATGCACCTGAGAACATTTCTATCGTGTACAAACCTTTGATTTCCATCAATACATGCAGTCCTCACATGACCTTTATCCTCCTCCACCTCACTATCTGCTCTAACACTCTGGTTCCCCTCCCCCTGCAAATCTAGTTTAAAGCCCCCAGAGCAGCACTAGCAAATCTACCACAAGGATGTTTGTCCCCCTCTAGTTCAGGTGCAAACTGTCCCGTCAGAACAGATCCCGCCTTCCCTGAAACAAAACCCAGTTGACCAGAAACATGAAGCCCTCCCTCCTGCACCATCTCCTCAGCCACGTATTTAGCTGCATTATTATCCTATTTCTAGCCTCACTAGCACGTGGCACGGGTAACAATCCCGAGATTGCAACCCTGGAGGTCTCATCCTTCAACTTTGCACCTAACTCCCTAAACTCTCTTTGCAGGACCTGCTCCTCCTTCCTATTCACGTCATTGATCCCTACATGGACCACGACATCTGGCTGCTCACCCTCCCTCCTGAGAATACCGAGAACTCGATCCACGATGTCACAGACCCTGGATAATTTGTTATTATTTATTAACAATTAATAAATTTTTAAAATGTGCTGGGAGAAGCCCGCAAATGTCACCATACATTCCAGTGTCAATGTAGCATTTCCACGATGTTCAGCAGAATAATGCAAGCAACAACAACAGAAAAACAAACCCTTTAGCCACCCGCATATACAGGTAGGTCTCCAACCCCAGGATAGGCCACCTCCGGGCCTCCAGTCCTTGTCCCCTGACTTTCAGAATTGCAGACATTACATCACAGCATACATCAGTGACAACCCTGATTGTGATTCTGAATGAGAGGCAAATGCAACTCTGACCCATTTCCAGCATAGAGAATATATCGCTGTATGTCAGTGGCAAGACCAACATTTATTACCCTTTCCTCATTGCCCTGGAAGACAGATACAAGTTGGAAAGACTAGCTAGTGAAGACCCACAGAGACAGTGGCTGTAACCAACAACTTTGACCCAGTGACTGAACAGTTTGAAGCCCAGTTGCCTCCTGGACCTCATGCAGAGCAAAGTCCCAGATACTCTCTTCTTTATATTTGCTGCTATTATAGTTATATAGCATAGAAACATGCCATTCAGCTATCTGGTCTGTGGCCAGTCAAGCTAGTCCCAACTGCCAGCATTTGGCCCATATCCTCAACCTTTCCAATCCATGTTCCTGTCCAACTGTAGGTACAAAAGAATTTGTACATACTTCAACTACTTCCTCTGTGCTGAACACAAGAGATTGTGAAGCTGCTGGAAATCCAGGGCAACAAATACAAAACGCTGGAGGAACTCAGCAGGTCAGGCCACATCTATGGAAGGGAATAAACAGTCAACGTTTCAGCTGAGACCCTTCATCAGGACTGGAAAGGAAGGGGAAGATGCCAAAATAAGAAGGTGGGGCGAGGGAAATGAGTACAAGCTGAAGGAAACATTGACTGTTTATTCCTCTCCATTGATGCTGCCTGACTAGCTGAGTTCCTCCAGCATTTTGTATTATGTTCCTCGATACCAGGGGTTCCCAACCTGGGGACCACAGACCCCTTGGTTGATAGTAAGTCTCCATGGCATAAAAAAGTTTGAGGACTATGTGTTATTTCACTGACTCTGTTCACAGATGATATTGTGTTATGCTTAGTTCTTAATTAGAAAATAAAGTTAACTTTTTTTTTTAAAATCCATGTAGGTAAAGTATTTTTAGATGGGGGAGGGGTGCATTGTGATCAACCTGATCTAAACTGTAGCTGTCTACCTTTTTGTAGACTGATGCCCAGGAGCGAAGGAGTCAATTTCCCACTAGAAGGCTTGAGTCAGTTTTCCTGATGTGGAATGATGTGGAAAAGAAGCTGGGAGAACTTCAAGCCAGAGTTAACCACCAGCGGAGAAGACACGGCCATGTCAGGTTGGCTCTGAGATCCCCTTCACAGTTTCCTTCTGCAAAGCAAGACAGTGGGAGTCTCTCGGCTTCGAAGGTGATCACAGAGCTAAAAACTGAGGAGACTGCATTAAGGAGAGAACTGCAGGAAATGCAGCAGCTTTGCAGAGAGTCCCTTGCAGAAGTTGTGGAGAGGCAGGATGGTGTGATATGCCTACCTCCTATGCAGCGAGGAAACACCGGTAATCAATAGGTTGTTGCTGGAACTGTCATTATTAGGGTCTTTCTGATTGCTGCACTCACCCAGAGGGATTTATCGTCTACAGTAGATTCAGAATTAGTGTGGTGAGATGTACCGGCCACTGACCTTGTCTGTACTGTTGAAACATTACTATGAAGATGAAGCAGGAAGATTACCTTGAGTGTTGTTCCTTCCACATCACATCCATAGGCTGACAGTGCAGCGGTGTTAACACCCTTGGGTCGATGGCCAGTCTCTTTCAGTTTCAGGAATCTCTGGCGCATGGGAGATCTGGAAAAGCATTTTCCCTGACAGGACAAACTTCACTGTGGTTCAAGCACTTTAGAATCGCTCAGTTTTGCTCTGAATTTAACCTCTTATTCACAGTTAATATTGGGATCTTCCTACTGCATGGAAGTTTGTCATTGGATTTGCCTCCTGTTTGCACTAGGAATGAAAGCAACCCGTTCTCTCCACCTGCTCTGGCATTCGGAGCTTTTCTGTTTGCTGCCTCCATGTGGCTGCCTTCGCCCCATCGCCGTCTTCAGTACCCTAACCACAATCAGTCTACATTACTTATTCAGGCACCTGTAACCACTGTTTAACATCTTTAGCCAGCATCAGGCAACATTCATTCATTGTGACCATAATCAATAAAAATGTGTTGTTTATAAATATAATATATTGTTGGAAACATTCATGTACAGTTTAAAAAAAAGTCCTCAATTCAAATTTATATGTGTCTCAAGTCAGGTAAACAGCATCTGTGTGAATAACTCAATGGAGAAATCATCACGGACCTCTGAGGTTTGATTTTATTTGTATTTTTTTTATTGAGGCAGCACAGAACAGGCCCTTCCAGCCTTCGAGCTGCACTGCAACAAATCACTGATATAACCCCAGGACAATTTACAATGATTGATCAATTAACCTACTAACCAGTAAGTCTTCGGACTGTGGAAAGAAAGTGGAGCACCCCGAGAAAACCACAGGGAGGACTTTTAAACTCCTTACAGATAACATTGGAATTGCTCTGAGCTCTGATGCGGTACCGTGATATGCTGTGAATCAGGCAGAGGTGAAGAGGAATCCCATTACAAGTTCTGATGAAGGGTCTGGGTGTGTTGTATCCTAGTTTTCTGATGACGGAAAGCTAGTGTGAGGGAAACAAAGTAACACACACAAGACATAGCAGAGATTTAGCCAGTCAGGCAGCATCTGTGGAGGGAAATGGACAGTGGAGATTTTGGGCTAAGACCCTTCATTGGAAAGAGAGGAGATAACCAGTGTAAAAAGATGACAGGAAGGAATGAAGCAAGGTGCTGGGTGGAACTAAGTCTTTGAAAGGATCTAAATGGGCAAGACTATATAGCATTTGGAGTAAAATAGGGAGAAACAGGAGACTTACCATTTTGTAGGAAAACATTATAATATTTAAATGCCATGATCATCAAAAACCTGGATTGGGATGTGCAACCCCTGGAAGTGCACATCACACACAACCTCTCCCTGTCCCAGAACACATCCTACATAATCAGGAAAGTTCACCTATGCCTCTACTTTCTGAGCAGGCTGAAGAGAGCTGAACTTTGTATATTTATAATCATGTCATTGTACATTGCACAGTAGAAGGACCAATTCTTTTTACATTATAGGTCAATGATTTCAACAATGGAATTGATTGCTTTGTTGCAATGTTTGCAGATGCTATGAAAATAGATGGAGTGACAGGTAGTTTTGAGAAAGTAGGCTACAGAAGGACTCAGATTAGGAGAATGGGCAAAGAAATGGCAGATGGAATACAGAGTCAGGAAGTGCTGGTCAGGCACTTTGGCAAAAGGAATAAAAGGGTTGACTATTTTCTAAATGGAAAGAAAATTCAAGAATCTAAAGTGCAACGGGACTTGGGAGTCCTTGTGCAGGATTCCTAAATGTTAACTTGGAGGTTGAGTGTGTGGTGAGAAGGCAAATGTGATGTTAGCTTTCATTTCAAGAGGTCTAGAATATAAATGTTGAGGCTTTATAAAGCACTGTTCAGAGGAGGTTCACGAAAATGATTCCGGGATTGAATGGCTTGTCATATGAAGAGCGTTTGATGGCTCTGGGCCTGTATTCACTAGAATTCAGAAGAATGAGGGTGACCTCATTGAATCCTATTGAATGGTGAAAAGCCTTGATAGAGTGGAGCTGGGGAGAATGTTTCTATGATGGGAGATTCTAAGTCCAGAGGACACTGCCTCAGAATAGAGGGGCATCCTTTTAGAATGGAGATGAGAAATTCCTGTAGCCAGAGAGTGGTGAATCTGTGGAATTTGTTGCCACAGGCAGATTCCATTTTTCATTGCACATTGGGTGTTTGACAGTTTTTTCATATATAGTTTGTTTTGGGGGTTCTTTGTTTCCTAACTGCCTGTTAAGAGTCTAATCTCAAGGTTGTATAACGTATACATACTTTGATAATAAAATGTATTTAGAACTTTGAACTATGGAGGTCATGTCTTATATTTTAAGTTGATAGATTCTTGATTGTTCAGGGCATGAAGGAATATGGGGAGAAGGCAGGAGATTTGGGCTAAGAGGAAAATTGGATCAGCATGATGAAATGGTGGAGCAGACTCAATGGGCCAAATGGCCTAATTCTGCTCCTATATCTTATGGTCTTTTGGTTTTTTATCCTGACTGACATTTAGTTAATGTTGAATGTGAGAGGAATGGGGTTGCTCAGCTCCTGAACACACTGTCAGGGTTATTGAAAAATTGAAGAGTAAAATAAAATAGTCTTTCCCTGACACTTAAGAAGAAGTACAATACCTAACATCTAAAGCAAACACAAACTTCCAGACCATAAAAGCAAGGGGTAAAAGTGTTAAAAAAAAATACTGCACTTAGGCCCATCCTATGCCTGGCTGGGAAGGGTTACAGGAAGGGTTGGGCATGGGACAAGCAACCCCTTCCTGTAAAAACCCAGAGTTACAAAAACGCCAACAGGAGCTCCAAACACTTCATCCTTGGGAGAGGAAGGATCCTCGAAGATGGGCACAACCTGGGGACAATTTGAAAGACTGGATCAGGACAGAGACTGCAAGGTTCTCCCCCACCCCAGTACAGGTGATTGGGCTTAAGAAGAAAAGGGTAAAGAAGGGCAAAAATGGGACGAAAACTAAACAAGAAAAAAGTGAGTTATTTATGCTGGGTTGATAAGACGATGAAAATCGCTGAATGATGAAAACAACATAATCAGAACCGGAATTCTGCGTCTATTGCTGGGAAGTGATGAGCTGTTGTTTTCACACGTGGCCTGGAACCGATGGTTCTTTTTAAAACCGGATTCTGTAAATATTAATACAAGATACTATAGATGGTGTAAATCTGGAGCAACACACAAAATGCGGGAGGAACTCGGCAAATCAGGCAACATCTATAGTAGAAAAAAAAGACAATTAAAATTATTCCTCACGAAAGGTCTCAACTCAAAAAGACCTTTGTCTATTTCTCTCCATAGATGCTGCCTGATGTCCAACACGTTAAAGACTTTTGTCTCCAGGTTAATGGCGGACGACGGAACTGTGTGGCCGACGTCACGAGAAAAAGCTCTATACTGGCTTGGGAGACGGACGTGATTGGTGGACTATCCGTTTCCGGTGGTGTTGAACCGGAAGAGAAGGTAAGTGAGCCGGTGGCGGGATTGTGTCCGCATCTCTCTAATATTCGTGTTCCTGTCTCTAAAGCCGCCTGGCTCTACCCTCGCCACGGCCCATTACGTCGACCCCGACTATTCGGGCCGGGGCTTTGCGGTAACCAGCGGCTCGTACCCCCGGCCGCATGGCGCGCCCGCCCCTCGCCCAGAGCCTCGGCACTCCATGCCCTCAAATGCCTGGTTTACGGTATTGGCTCTGATGAACGTCCGCTAGATCAAAGCTAAATGCGACGTTGCGGAACCAGCACACAGATGCAATCCCAACGACTTTCTTAGAAAGTTCAGCTCGTCACCGGAATACTTTAACAAACTTTTACAGATGGACTGTTGGAAGTTGCACCATGGGCTGGTATGGCATTTAAACACACGGGATGTAAAAAGATGTAGAGTCACCATTATCACCTTCCCCATTATCTACAGGAGGCATTGCCTCAAGAAAGCACTCTCCAGAATCAGAATCGCGTTTAATATCACTGTTACATGTCGAGAAATTTGTGCGGCAGCAGTATATTACCATACATTATAATTAAAGCTATATTTAGTTTATAATTATTAATGATTTGGATGATGGAGTTGATGGCTTTGTTGCAAAGTTTGCAGACGATATGAAGATAGTTGGAGGGGCAGGTAGTTTTGAGGATGTAGAGAGGCTACAGAAAGATTTAGATTTGGAGAATGGGCAAAGAAGTGACAGGTGGAATACAGTGTCAAGAAGTGTGTGGTCATGCACTTTGGTAGAAGAAATTAATGGGTTGACGGTTTTCTAAATAGAGAAAATACAAAAAAAAACTGGGGCGCAAAGGAACTTGGGAGTCCTTGTGCAGGATTCCCTAAAGGTTAATTTGCAGGTTCAGTCTGTGGCGATGGAGGCAAGTGCAATGTTAGTATTTATTTCAAAAGGACTAGAGTATAAAAGCAAAGATGTAACGTTGAAACTTTATTAAACACTGGTGGGGCCTCACTTGGAGTATTGTGAACAAGTTTGAACGCCTTGTCTAAGAAAGGATGTGCTGGAACTGGAGAAGGTTCAAAGGAGGTTCACAGAAATGATTCCAGGATTGAATGGCTTGTCATACGAAGAGCGTCTGATGGCTCTGGGCCTGTATTCACTGGAATTCAGAAGAATGAGGGGTGACCTCATTGAAACCTATTGACTGGTGAAAGGCCTTGATAGAGTGGATATGGAGAGGATGTTTCCTGTGGTGGGAGAGTCTAAGATCGGAAGACACAGCCTCAGAATAGAGGGGCATCCTTTTAGAACAGAGGTGAGGAAGAATTTCTTTAGCCAGAGGGTGGTGAATCTGAGGAATTCTCCACAGGCAGCTGAGGAGGCCAAGTCTTTATGTGTATTGAAAGCAAAGGTTGATAGACTCTTGACTGGTCAGGGCATGAAGGGATATGAGGTGAAGAGAGATTTGGACTGAGAGGAAATGATGAAGTTGCAGAGCAGACTTGATGGGCCAAATGGCCTAATTCTCCTATATCTTAGGGTCTTATAAATTACAATAAGATATATATATAAATAAGTAGTGCAAAAAGAGAGCAAAAATATTGAGGTAGTGTTCATGGGATCGTTGTCCACTCAGAAACGCAGAGGGAAAGAAGCTGTTTCTGAAATGTTGAGTGTGTGTCTTCAGGCTCCTCTCCCTCCTCCCTGACGGTAGTAATGGGAGGAGGGCATGTTCTCAATGACAGTAAAAAAAAAGTCCCTCAAAGGGTCTTTAAGGGACCCTTTAATCCCTTAAAGACATTAAAGGGTCTTTAATGATGGATGCTGCCTTCTGTAGGTATTGCCTTGAAAAGGTGGCCTCGATCTGGGGAGACTGGCTGAATGTACGATCTCTGCAGTGTTTTCCAATCCTGTGCGGTGGCCCCTCCGTACCAGATGGTGATGCAACCAGTCAGAATGGTCTTCATGATACAACTGTAGAAATGTGCAAATCTCCTCAAACTCCTAATAAAATATAGCTGATTATCTCAGTATGTCGGGACCAGGAGTGATCATCAAAGATCCCCAGAATCTGGGCTGGGCTATCTTCTCACCAATCCCAAAATGATGACTGTGTAGTCACGCGCAATGCAATGCAATGCAACGCAATGCAATGGCGGTAGAGAGAGCTGAACTCAGAATGCCTTTACCGATTCAAGATCGCGTGCTTAAATCTCCCTTCCCATGGGCCCCTGTGACCCGCGGGGCGGACGTGAAGTTCTGCCCCAAGCGGGTAGTTCCAAACGCGCTACCGCATGTCTGCCTGCAGCTCTGGATGGTGGTTCGAGTCCTGCATGTGCGGGCCGCCACAACTGATCATTTTTCTCCACCTGGCCCATTTGTGTATTGTATCTCACAGTTACCATCGGGTAGGAGGTTTGGAGGTCTAAAGTTCCACACCACCAGGTACAGAAACAGCTACTTCTCATCAACATTGATTGTTGAGTCTTCTGGCATAACTCTAAGGGTTATGTTTTGTAGCTTCAAGGAATTCCAATCTAATGTCAATTCTAATTCCAAGGAAAACCAGAGAGCGGAGAGAGGCGAGTCTTCAGCTTGTTCTTTACTTTAGCACTTCACATAATATTACGTATAACCATAATAAATTACATAAACCACAAAGAATGCTTAAACAATATATTTACAAGATTACTTGAATATTACTGAAATATTAAATACACATTACAGTTCAGCAACAGTGACCTCTTTAATCCCTTTGCACTAAAATGGACTTTTTTTGTTCTAATTGTGCTGTTGCTTATGAAAAGTAGATATAATTTATGTTTTTTTTCTTGTGAATCCTGTAAATTTTCCATTGCATCAGTGAAGATGTGCATCACTCAAACCCCTCTACACTGGCAGTACAGCAGTTTCAAACTCCTGCCAACCTCTCGTGATCCCAGAACACAATCAGGAAAGCTCACCTGCACCCCTCCTTTCTGAGGAGAGCCAGGCGGTGCTCACTGTGCCCACATCACTCTACGGATGCAAAGTAGAGAGCATCCTAACAAGGTGCATCACGGCTTGGAATGGAAACTGCGCTGCGGCAGACAGGAAGGCTCTACATCGGGTAGTCCAAACTGCCCAAAGCACCACCTGCACCAGCCTACCCGCTGTCAAGGACATATATACAGAAAGGTGCCAGAAACATTATGAAGGATCCCACCCAACCTGCTCATGGACTGTTTGTCCCAATCCCACCAAGGATAAGGTGATGTAACATCCACAACAGGACCACCAGAAGCAACAGCAGTTACTTTCCCCAAGCAGTGAGGCTGATCAACACCTCCACACCCCCAAACCCCCAACCACCACTACTTTATCATTTCCTCTCAGTCACCTTGTGTACAGACACTCCTGTGCTCAGAATCACTTTGTGGGCATACAATCCATGTATCTAAACAAACATGTACATATGTTTATGTCCTGACGAAGGGTCTCGGCCCAAAACGTCGACAGTGCTTCTCCCTATAGGTGCTGCCTGACCTGCTGCGTTCCACCAGCATTTTGTGTGTGTTGCCTGTACGTATGTTTATTATTTTTTTTATTATTCTGATGTTACTTTATTATTGTTTTTTTGTGTGATACATCAGATTCGGAGTAACAATTATTTTGTTGTCCTTTATACTCGTGTATTGAATGGACTTGTGCAGATGGCAAAAAACTTGGCTTTGACTTTGGGTTGATCTCCTGATTTCATTTGCATCCTGACCCCCATTGATTTCACTGCTATCAGACTACTGGCTCAGCTGACCACTGGAGTTTATTGCTTCAGCCCCGCTCTTATCAACACTATTGAACAGTCTCTCGTACGATAAGATGGACTCTTGACCTCACAATCTACCTCGCCATGCCCTTGCACCTTATTCTCCATCTCCATTACACCGTCCCTGTAACTAACACTATCCAAAGTAAACTTTATTATCAAAGTGTGTTTCTGTTACTATATACGACCTCAAGATTCATTTTCTTGTGGGAAAATAAAGAAATAGAATAGAATTTGTGGACAAGCTATATACATATACGCACAACTAAAATGCAAAATAAGATAAATTGCGGAAATAAATGTGAGAACACATGTTGTAAAGTCTCTGAGAGTCTGTAGGCTGTGGAATGAGTTGAATGAAGTTATCCACACTGGTTCAAGAGCCTGATGTTTGGTGGGGGGAGGGTTATAACTTTACTGAACCTGGTATTTCAGTGTCAGTCCTGAGGCTTCTGCTGATGGGTGCTGTTTTCTCGCGACAGTGCTCCATATAGATGTGCTCAGTGGTGGGGAGGCTGTTGTCTGTGGTGAACTCTTTTGTATTGTGTTAACGTTTAACCTTGTACCACCTCAATGAACTGTAATGATTTGATCCGAATGCACAGTACACGTGACAAGTTTTTCACGGCACTTCAGTACATGTGACAGTAACTGATGTGTTAGAACATGGATGTGAACATACAACCTTGGCCCCATTAACCCTTTCCTTTAGAGCAGGAGTTCCCAACCTTTTTATGCCATGGGCCAATATCTTTAGGCAAAATACCTTTAGTGGACCCCAGGTCTGCTACCATAATTATATGTGACTGTTGGTTCTCTGGTACCAGAAGAACACTGTCTTGTTTGGCTGTACTCATGTGTATGGTTGGCTGATAATTAAACCTGAATTTTATTTCACATATTATAGTTGTCTGAGTAATAGCCACTTGAGAGCAGAGTGATTGCACCCATTTGCTGGGTTCTGTTGTTTCAGGAGCCCAGGCTGACCACTGCCCTGCAGAAGAGCCCAACGATTTCTAGATATCTTCATGGAGGAGGTAAGTAAAGTTGACAATTAGTTTTTAATTCATTTTTATTTACAACAGGGGTTTCAGATTTGGTGTCCATGGACCCCTTGTTTAACGGTTTTGGTCCACAGCATAAAAGAAGGTTTGGAACCCCTGATCCAGAGATGCAGCATGTTCCCAGCCACGATCAGTCAACCTGCCAACCCGTATTAGGGTTACCCTTCCAAATATTACCCTTTGGAACTGGTACGTATTTGGAATGTGGGGGAAAACCACAATGAGAGTTTGAAAATCAGGACTTGGGTTAACTGGGAGCCATCATAGGCCAATGAGTATGGGAGTGATGCACAAGGAGGGTGGTTTGAGATGTGTCCCTGGCAGTTCTGTGGGGCAGTTGAGTCAATAGATGACCAAGGCTGGAATGAGGTCCCAGCAGCATAAGAGCTGAGGCAGAGCCAGTGTTTACTGATATGGGAATCAATCTCATGGATGGTGTGGCGATATGGTCCAAAATTGATGAACCAAGGAGAGAGAGGGCTTTGGTCCGCCTAGTATTTACATAAAGGAGATTCCTGCATCTCTACAATCGAGGGACAGATGGGGGTGGTGGTGTTGGGAGAGATGGTATGGAGAGGGGCATCGTGTTTATTAGTTGTGGGAGGGGCCAAGGACAGATCTTGGTCAGGGTGGTGTGAATTACCAAAAGGAATTTGCTCTTTCTTTACTCACAAGTCTGTTCTCTGAAACATCCCGTTACAGACACTTGAGGACACTGACCTGGAGGAACTTGATACAGGCATCCAGCAGCTACAGACTGGAGTCAGCCAGCTCCAGGTGACAGGGCAAGGTGAGCAGACACACCATGACTAGGTGCCATCCTGAATGGTGCAGAGCCCAGCGCCATCTGGTGGGCAATGAGTTCCAGTCACCAAGCCCATCACCTTCAAAGTCAGTTTATCATCACATTCTGTATATGTCACCATATACAACCCTGAGACCATATACATACTCTATATGTCACCATATACAACCCTGAGACCATATACATACTCTATATGTCACCATATACAACCCTGAGACCACATACAGTGACATGCAGAAGTTTGCACGCCTGGTCAAAATTTCTGTTACTGTGAATAGCTAAGCAAGTAAAAGATGAACTGATTTCCAAAAGGCATAAAGTTAAAGATGACACATTTCTTTAATATTTTAAACAAGATTACTTTTTTATTTCCGTCTTTTACAGTTTCAAAATAACAGAAAAGGAAAAGGGCCCGAAGCAAAAGTTTGGGCACCCTGCATGGTCAGTACTTAGTAACACCCCCTTTGGCAAGTATCACAGCTTGTAAACGCTTTCTGTAGCCAGCTCAGAGTCTTTCAATTCTTGTTTGGGGGATTTTTGCCCATTCTTCCTTGCAAAAGGCTTCTAGTTCTGTGAGATTCTTGGGCTGTCTTGCATGCACTGCTCCTTTGAGGTCAATCCACAGATTTTTGATAATGTTTAGGTCGGGGGACTGTGAGGGCCATAGCAAAACCTTCAGCTTGCGCCTCTTGAGGTAGTCCACTGTGGATTTTGAGGTGTGTTTAGGATCATTGTCCTGTTGTAGAAGCTCTTTTCATCTTCAGCTTTTTTACAGACGGTGTGATGCTTGCTTCCAGAATTTGCTGGTATTTAATTGAATTCATTCTTCCCTCTACCAGTGAAATGTTCCCTGTGCCACTGGCCAGCACAAGCTTAAAGCATGATCGATCCATCCCTGTGCTTAACAGTTGGAGAGGTGTCCTTTTCATGAAATTCTGCACCCTTTTTTCTCCAAACATACCTTTGCTCATTGCGGCCATAAAGTTCTATTTTAACTTCATCAGTCCACAGGACTGGTATCCAAAATGCATCCGGCTTGTTTAGATGTTCTTTTATAAACTTCTGACACTGAAATTTGTGGTGAGGATGCAGGAAAGGTTTGCTTCTGATGATTCTTCCATGAAGGTTATATTTACGTAGATGTCACTGCATAGTAGAACAACGCACCACCACTCCAGAGTCTGCTAAATCTTCCTGAAGGTCTTTTGCAGTGAAACGGGGGTTTTGATTTGCCTTTCCAGCAATCCTACGAGCAGTTCTCTCAGAAAGTTTTCTTGGTTTTCCAGATCTCAACTTGACCTCCACCGTTCCGGTTAACTGCCATTTCTTGATTACATTATGAGCTAAGGAAACGGATACCTGAAAATACTTTGCTATCGTCTTATAGCCTTCTCCTGCTTTGTGGGCATCATTTACTTTAATTTTCAGCGTGCTAGGCAGCTGCTTAGAGGAGCCCATGGCTGCTGATTGTTGGGACAAGGTTTGAGGAGTCAGGGTATTGATAAAGCTTTGAAATTTGCATCACCTGGCCTTTCCTAATGATGACTGTGAACAAGCCATAGCCCTAACAAGCCAATTAAAGTTTTAGACCTTGGTAAAAGTTATCTGAGAGCTCAAATCTCTTGGGGTGCCCAAACTTTTATATGGTGCTCCTTTCCTTTTTTTCACTCTAAAATTGTACCAAACAAAAATAATACACTAATCTTGCTTAAAATGTTGAAAAGAATGTTTAATCTTTAACTTTATGACTTTTGGAGATCAGTTCATCTTCTACTCACTTAACTATTCACAGTAACAGAAATTTTGACCGGGGTGCCCAAACTTTTGCATGCCACTGTACATACTGTATATGTCAGCATATACAACCCTGAGACCATGTTCATTCTGTATATGTCACTACATACAACCCTGAGACCATATGCATACAGTATATTTCACCATATACAAACCTGAGACCATATGCATCATATGTCACTATGCATAATCCTGGGACCATATACATATTGTATGTGTATACTGTGCATGTCACCATATAACACCCTGAGATTAATTTTCTTGTGGGCATTCACAATAAATACAAAGAAACAACAAAAACAAACAAAATAATAATAATGAATATTGAGAACATAAATGAAAAGTCCTTGAAAGTGGGAACAGTTCAGTGTTGGAGTGAGTGAAGTTATTCCCTTTGATTCAAGAGCCTGATTGTTGAGGGGTAATAACTGTTCCTGAACCTGGT
This sequence comes from Hypanus sabinus, assembly GCF_030144855.1. NCBI lineage: Eukaryota > Metazoa > Chordata > Chondrichthyes > Myliobatiformes > Dasyatidae > Hypanus > Hypanus sabinus. The sequence continues at coordinate 2,624,013 of NC_082714.1, forward strand.
GATGTGAGTCCTGAGGCTCCAGTACCACCTTCCTGATGGCAGCAGTGAGAAGAGAGAATGAGCTGGGTGGTGGGGAGACCCTGATGATGGATGCTGCTTTCCTGCGACAACGCTCCGTAGGTGTGTTCAATAGCGGGAGGGCTTTACCTGTAATGGACTGGGCTGTACTATTCCATAACCTTTATCCCATCCCTCCCATCTCCCACTAGCCTGTGCCCTGCTTCCTTCCACTAACCTTTGCTCCTACCCACTCCTATTTCTGTTAATAATTCTCCCATTAACCTTTGACCTTGCCTTTGTTCTGTTAACCTTTGACCTGTGTGCTTCCATTAATCCTGAACAGTTGGCACCGTGTTATGGGACTCCTGTGCCATGATGAGCCATTCTTGAGGTGAGGGAGCAACACCTCATAGTTCTTCTAGGTAACCTCCAACCTGATGGCCCGAACATTGATTTCTCCTTCGAGTAATTGGTTTCCCTCTTCTGTTCCCCACTTTGGCCTCTTATCTCTTCACACTTGCCTAACATCAGTCCTTGGTGCTCTTCCTCCCTCCCTTTCCTCTGTGGTCCACTCTCCACTTCTATCAGATTACTTCTTCACCAGCCCTTTATCGTTTCCACCTATCACCTCCCAGCTTCTCACTTCATTCCCCCCCCCCCAATAACCTGACTTCACCTATCACCTTCCTGCGTGTCCTCTTTCTCCCCCCCACCCTTCCAGTGCTAATGAAGGATCTTGGCCTGATCCCCAATGTTTATTCCTCTCCATGGATGCTGCCTGATCTGCTGCTCCCTTCAGCATTTTGTGTGTGTTGTGCTTGTTATGGGATCAAAGTCCTTCATAGAATCAAAAACTTGTGGTATGGGCCAGCACTGGCCTTTGGGTCCGTGTTTCTAACACTCTGGTTAAATCATCTTGGCGTTTGTAGCTTTGCAGGTTACAGTTCATCAGGTACTTACCCCAAATGTTGTTGTCTTTGAAGAGGGTTTCCATGTCCATTGCCCATTCAGGCAGCCAGTTCCAAATCCCCTATCGTTATTTGAATGAAAATATCTCACTGAATCGTTTACCTCTGAACCAGAGTCAAATATCTCCCTGATTCCCTTCTGAATCATTTACCTCTGAATCAGAATCAAATGTGCCAAATTACTAATTTTTCATCCAAGATAAACAAGCCATTTTCACTGTGGACCAGCCCGCTCTGCCTGATCTGCTGAGTTTCTCCCGCACTTTGTGTGTGTTGCTGTCAATTTCCTTTTCCCATTTGGATCATGGAATGGCAGTGTGCCAAAGGAGCCGGAAGTGACAAGAAAACCCTAAAGGGCAAGAGACTCTGCAAATCCACAGCAACGCGCACAAAATGCTGGAGGATCACAACTTTTCTGGCCAAGACACTTTTATCAGGATTTGATGAAGGGACACAGCCCAAAGCGTCAACTGCTTATCTCCTTCCATAGATGCTATCTGACCTGTTGAGTTCCTCCTGTATTTTGTATGTGCTGATGAGGAAAATCTTTCATTTTACACAGTGAGCAGTTCTGGTTGGGAGTAGACAGGTGGAGAGGTAGATTTTTCTTCAGCCTGTCAGGTATCTGAAAGAGAAGAGCATGCAGAGATGTAGGGTGAAGGTAGAGTATTGGAGGTGGATTGTCCTCACGTAGAGACATTGAATGTGCTGAGATACCCTCTCCATTTGGAAACCTTACTGTTGCTTTATGCACCTCAATTAAATCTACGTTCAGCTTCCTTTCATAGAAACAAAGAAAACTTGCAACACAATACAGTTTTACAACTCCTCCCTCAGACGCCCTGAGCCAATAGGCTGGCCCTGGACTTATTTCCACTTCGCATAATTCACTTATATTATTTAATTATTTATGGTTTTATATTGCTATATCTCTACACTATTCTTGGTTGGTGCGACTGTAACAAAACCCAATTTCCCTCAGGATCAATAAGGTCTGTCTATCTGTCAGGCTCTTAAGCCCACAAAACTGTGCTGAACATGTCCTTACCTTAGAACTATCTAGGCTTTACCCATAGCCCTCTATTTTTCTAAGCTCCATGTATCCATCCAGGAGTCTCTTAAAAGACCCTATCATTTCCACCTCCACCACTGCCGCCAGCAGCCCATTCCACACACTCACCACTCTCTGTGTAGAAAACTTACCCCTGACATCATCTCTGTACCTACTTCCAAACACCTTAAAACTATGACCTCACATGCTAGCCATTTCAGCCCTGGGAAAAGCTTCTGACTATTCACACGATCAATGCCTCTCATCATCTTATACACCTCTATCAGGTCACCTCTCATCCTCCCTCTCTCCAAGGAGAAAAGACCGAGTTCACTCAACCTGTTTTCATGTCATGCTCCCCAATCCAGGCAGCATCCTTGTAAATCTCCTCTGTACCCTTTCTATGGTTTCCACATCCTTCCTGTAGTGAGGTGACCAGAATTGAGCACAGTTCTCCCAAGTGGGGTCTGACCAGGGTTCTATATAGCTGCAATATTACCTCTCAGCTCTTAAACTCAATCCCATGATTGATGAAGACCAATGCACCGTATGCCTTCTTAATCACAGAGTCAACCTGTGCAGCAGCTTTGAGTGTCCTGTGGACTCGGACCCCAAGGTCCCTCTGATTCTCCACACTGCCAAGAGTCTTACCATTAATACTATATTCTGCCATCATATTTGACCTACCAAACTGAACCATTTCACACTTATCTGGGTTGAACTCCATCTGCCATTTCTCAGCCCAGTTTTGCATCCTATCTATGTCCTGCTGTAACCTCTGACATCCCTCCACACTATCCACAACACCTCCAACCTTTGTGTCATCAGCAAATTTACTAACCCATCCCTTCACTTCCTCATCCAGGTCATTTATAAAAATCACGAAGAGTAAGGGTCCCAGAACAGATCCCTGAGTCATACCACTGGTACTCCATGCAGAATATGACCCGTCTACAACCACTCTTTGCCTTCTTTGGACAAGCCTGTTCTGGATCCACAAAGCAATGTCTCCTTGGATCCCATGCCTCCTTACTTTCTCAATAAGCCTTGCATGGGAAACCTTATCAAATGCCTTGCTGAAATCCATATACACTACATCTATGGCTCTATCTTCATCAATCTGTTCAGTCAGATCCTCAAAAAATTCAGTCAGGCTCGTAAGGCACGACTTGCCTTTGACAAAGCCATGCTGACTATTCCTAATCATATTATGCCTCTCCAAATGTTCATAAATCCTGCCTCTCAGGATTTTCTCCATCGACTTACTGACCACTGAAGTAAGACTCACTGGCCTATAATTTCCTGGGCTATCTCTACTCCCTTTCTTGAAAAAGGGAACAACATTGGCAACCCTCCAATCCTCCAGAACCTCTCCCGTCCCCATTGATGATGCAAAGATTATTGCCAGAGGCTCAGCAATCTCATCCCTTGCTTCCCACAGTAGCCTGGGATACATCCCCTCTGGTCCCATAGAGTCATAGAGTAGTACAGCACAGTACAGGTCCTTCAGCCCACAATGTCGTGCCCACAATATGACTTATCCAACTTGATGCTTTCCAAAAGCCCCAGCACATCCTCTTAATATCTACATGCTTAAGTTTTTCAGTCCGCTGCAAGTCATCCCTACAATCTCCAAGATCCTTTTCCGTAGTGAATACTAAAGCAAAGTATTCATTAAGTACCTATGCTATCTCCTCCAGTTCCATACACACTTTTCCACTGTCACATTTGGTTGGCCCTATTCTCTCACATCTTATCCTCTTGCCCTTCACATACTTGTAGAATGCCTTGGGGTTTTCCTTAATCCTGTCTGCCAAGGCCTTCTCGTGGCCCCTTCTGGCTCTCCTAATTTCCTTCTTAAGCTCCTTCCTGCTTGTCGAATAATCTTCTAGATCTCTATCATTACCTAGTTTTTTTGATCCTTTTGTAAGCTCTTCTTTTCTCCTTGACTAGATTTACAACAGCCTTTGTGCACCACAGATCTTGTACCCTACCACCCTTCCCATGTCTCATTGGAACATACCCACTCAGAACCCCACACAAATATCCTCTGAACATTTGCCATGTTTCTTCCATACATTTCCCTGAGAACATCTGTTTCTAATTTATGCTCCCAAGTTCTTCCCTGATAGCCTCATAATCCCCTTACTGCAATTAAATGTTTCCCTAACTTGTCTGTTCCTGTCCCTCTCCAATACTATACTAAAGGAGATAGAATTGTGATCACTATCTCCAAAATGCTGTCCCATTGAGAGATCTGACACGTGACCAGGTTCATTTCCTAATACCAAATCAAGTACAGTCCCTCCTCTTGTAGGCTTATCTACATATTGTGTTACGAAACCTTCCTGACCACACCTAACAAACTCCACCCCATCTAAACCCCTCACTCTAAGGAGATGTCAATCAATATTTGGGAAATTAAAATCTCCCATCATGACAACTCTGTTATTATTACACCTTTCCAGAAACTGTCTCCCTATCTGCTCCTCGATGTCCCTGTTACCATTGGGTGGTCTATAAAAAAACACCCAGTAGAGTTATTGACCCCTTCCTATTCCTAACTTCCATCCACAGAGACTCCGTAGACAATCCCTCCACAACTTCCTCCTTTTCTGCAGCTGTTGTCTCTCAACAGTGCCACGCCCCCACCTCTTTTTCCTCCCTCCCCATCCTTTCTGAGACATCTAAAGCCTGGCACTTGAGGTAGCCATTTCTGCCCCTGCACCATCCAAGTCTCTGTAATGACCACGACATCATAGCTCCAAGTGCTGATCCACACTCTAAGCTCATCTGCTTTATTCATGATACTCCTCTCATTAAAATAGACACATCTCAAACCATCGGTCTGAGCGCATCCCTTCTCTATCACCTGCCTATCCTCCCTCTCACACTGTCTCCAAGCTTTCTCTATTTGTGAGCCAACCTCCCTTTCCTCCATCATGTCAGTTCGGTTCCCACCCCCCCAGCAATTCTAGTTTAAACTCTCCCCAGTAACTTTAGCAAATCTTCCCGCAGGATATTGTTCCCCCTCAGATTCAAGTGCAACCGTCCTTTTTGTACAGGTCAGGCCTGCCTCAGAAGAGGTCCCAATGATCCAGAAATCTGAATCCCTGCCCTCTGCTCCAATCCCTCAGCCATGCATTTATCCTCCACCTCATTCTATTCCTATACTCACTGTCACGTGGCAAAGGTAGTAATCCCGAGATTACTACCTTTGCGGTCCTGCTTCTCAACTTCCTTCCTAACTCCCTGTAGTCTTTTTTTCAGGACTTCCTCCATTTTCCTGCCCATGTTGTTGGTACCAATATGTACCACAACCTCTAGCTGTTCTCCTTCCCACTTCAAGATATTGTCACTACTGCCTTCTTCTTCCTTTCCCTATACCCTTCTGAGCCACAGGGCCAGGAGGCACGGCCACTGTTGTTTCCCCCTCAACAGTACTCAAGCAGGAATACTTATTATTATGGGGTACAGCCACAAGGGTACCCTCTTGTACCTGACTCTTGCCCTTCTCTCTCCTGACTGTTACCCACTTATCTGTCTCCTGTGGTCCTGGGGTGACTACCGGCCAATAACTCCTCTCTATCACCTCCTCACTCTCCCTGACCAGACGAAAGTCAACAAGCTGCATCTCCAGTTCCCTAATGCAGTCTCTAAGGAGCTGCAGCTCGAGACACCTGGTGCAGATGTGGTCATTGGGGAGGCCGGGAGTCTCCTGGACCTCCCACATCTGACACCGAGCACAGAAAACCGGCCTCATACACATACTCTCTCTTTATTTTAAACAGATAACCTACCTGGCCTTGACCCCATACTGCCTCACATCACCAGGTTCAGTAACAGTTATTGCCCCTGAACCATCCGTCTCTTGAACCACAGGGGACAGCTTTACTCGTCCCGTCACTGAACTGTTCCCACAACCTATGGACTCACTTTCAAGGGCTCTTCATCTCGTTCTCAGTATTTATTGCATATTTATTTGTCGTCGTTATTTTGCTTGTTTTTTCTTTGTGTTTAATGTGAATGCTGGCAACAAAATGAATCTCAGGGTTGTATATGGTGACACATATTCACTTAGATAATGAGTGCCCCACCCACAAAGGTAAGTACCTTGTATCCCTTATCAACCTGTCACTCCCTTCAGGGTCCTAGGGATGTGATCAGCAAGGTGCCTCTGTTCCTCTAGACCAGGGGTTCCGAACCTTTTTTTATACCATGGATCCTTATCATTAACCATGGACTCCAGGTTGGGAAGCCCTGCTCTAGATTTCTCAGCATCTTACTGTTTTTCGTGAGTTCTTTTAATTTGATCCTGCCCCAACTGTTTTAGCTTGCTGTCTGCCTTCAATCCCATTTGTCAGATTTCATTCCTCCTGTCTCGTCCTTATCTATCTTCTTACCATCTGGAACCACCACATCCCCATCAACCAAAACTCGTGCTTTTGTTTTGACAGCCAGCTTCATTTACCCTGCAGTTCAGTGCTTTGAAAGTCTGGGTGATGTTTGAATTGTTGCAGGCAGTGATGTCCAACAAACCAGGCCCATATTCAGAATCACAATCAGATTTGACGTACGTAATGACATTAGCTGTTTTGTAGCAACAACACTAGTGTAGCACAGCACGGTTATAGCTCGGGACGTCGAGGTTTGGGGTTCATCTGCAGCACCGTCTCTCCGTCTTCCCCGTGGAATGCTTGGGTTTTCACCGGGGCTCTGCTTTCCTCCCACAGTCCAGATGTACCGAATTGATGCTTGTCCATTTTTCCATGATGAGATTAGGGTTAAATTGGGGTTGCAGGATGGGCATCTTGAAGGGCCTATTCTGCTCTGTATTTCTAAGTAAAGCCTTAAAAATGGCAATGAGAATATAAAAACTAAGTAGTGCAAAATGCTGAGGTAGTGTCATGGAGCTTACGGTGAAGGGGAAGAAGCTGTTGCTGAAATGTTGAGTGCGTCTTCAGGCTCCTGTACCCTAATGGTAGCAGTGAGAAAGGGGCACGTACTGAGTGACGGGGACCTTAATGATGGACGGCGCTTTTTTGAGGTATTACTTTTTGAAAGTGTCCTCAATGCAGGGGAGGCTAGTGCCCATGATGGAGCCGACTTCACAGCTTTCTGCAGCTTTTTCCGAACCTGTGCAGTGGCCCCTCCGTACCAGACGGTTAGAATGCTCTCCAGTCATCTGTAGAAACTTGCAAGAGTGTTCACTGACATACTAAATCTCTGTCACCTATATCAAATTCTCCTGGGATTTTACAGGGTATATATTCCACATTGTGTTTGTCCAACAAATTATTTTTGTCTCGGCAGCTCTGAATTCGACTGCTGCGGATGGCCGGCCGAACTCCAGGAGCTGGAAGTTCCAGTTTGACGGTGATGTTCCTAAGGGGGGAAACCATGCCTCAATAGGGGCACACCCAGCTCACAGCTGCTTAACCTCCAGGCAAAGTGACTCCGACAGACCACAGCAGAGAGATGGCACAGGAGAGGGACTGCAAACCTCCCCCAGGGAACTGAGCTGCAAGCCTGAATTTAAACTGAGCTCTGCTAACTCTGAGCCTGAGGCACTTAATCATTTCGGAGAGTCGAAGGCCAATCCCACAGGGATTGAACAGTGTGGGAATGGTGAAAGCTCAACTTCCAAACCCTTGCCGAAGAAGAAGAAGAAGAATAGAACGGGCCGCAGTAAAGCCCCCATGCGGCTCTTGAAAGAGCAGCAGGAACTATGCCACCGTGCTACGGGAGGAGAGAGGATCTCCAAGGGTTCAACAGAAGCACAACCTCTGGTATGGAAACTGGAATGTCTCATGGGGCAGTAGGCCACAGGTACAGGCCCTTCAGCCCAACTAATCCAGGCTGAACACGGGGCCCATCCAGCCAATCCCAATTTCCTGTGTTTGGCTCGGCCCCTATCCTTCCAATTTCCACCCTCCCCACCCCAAGCACCTGTCCAAGTGCTTATTAAATGGTACTATTGTGGTCAGATGAGACGGAGTATTGTGGGTCGTACAAGAAAAGATGAGCTGAAATTGGAAAGGGTCTGGAGTAGGGGATCCTGATCTTCTTTATACCATGGACCGCTGCCATTAACCGAGGGGTCTGAAGAGCTTGTATTGGGTAGCCCTGCCCTCGAGGGTATTCACAAGAGTGATCCCGGAAATGAAGGCATGATCAGGAGGAGCGTTTGACAGCTCTGAGCCTCTGCTCACTGCGGTTTAGAAGAATGAGACGGGAACTCATTGAAATTGAATATTGAAAGACCGAGATAAACTGGATGTGGAGAGAATGTTTCTAGTAGTGGCAACGTCTAGGATCAGAGGCACAGCCTCAGAACAGAGGGACATCCAGTTAGAACAGAGATAAGGAATTTCTTTAGCCAGAGGTTGATGAATTTGTGGAATTCACTGCCACAGCCAACTGTGGAGACCAAATCATTGAATATATTTAAAACCGTATGGCATAAGAGCAGAATTAGGCCATTCAGCCCATCGATTCTGTTCTGCATTCCATCATAGCTAATCCTGGATCCCACACAACCCTGTACGTGCCTTCTTGCCATATCGTTTGATACCCTGACCAATCAGGAAATGATCAACTTCTGCCTTAAATATACTCATGGACTCAGCCTCCACCGCAGTCTGTGGCAGGGCATTCCACACATTTACTACTCTCTGGACAAAAAATTTCTTCCTTACCTCTGTTCTAAAAGGTCACCCCTCAGTTTCCGAGGCCTCTAGTTCTGGAAACCCCCGTCATAGAAAACATCCTCTCCACCTCCATCCCATCCAGTCTTTTCAACATTTAGTAGGTTTCAATGACAGCCCTCCCCCCCCCCCCCCATTCTTCTAAATTCCAGTGAGTACAGGTCCAAAGCTGCCAAACACTCCTCATATGTTAACCCCTTCATTCCCAGAATCATCTTCATGAACTTCCTCTGGACACTTTCCAATGATAACACATTCTCTCTGAGATATGGGGCCCAGAAATTGGAGGTTGATAGGTTCTTGATTAGTCAAACGTTAAGGGAGAAAGGTAGGAGAATGAGGGTTGAGGGGGATAATGCATCAACCATGAATCGATGGGCTGAATGGCCTTATGGTCATAGCCCTCCATTTTTCTTTCATCCATTTTATCTCTAATGTGCGCAGACGATGGAGGTTCTGCATTCTGAGACACTGCAGAGGTTTAAGGTGCATTCTTCACATGTTCCACAAGATGGGTTGTGTCACGTATCTCGCAGCTGGTATTTGTATGTTTTGGAATGCCTGTGTGTTACTGTAATGTTCCTGTCTTCTCCACTCCCAGTCTGTGGAAGAACAGCTCCGGAGAGAAGTGGACTGGTGCATTGAACAGCTGGAACTAGGCCTGCGCTCCCAGAAAAGCAGCCAGAAACAAGGTGTGTTCCAGAGTCCTGGATTCATCCAGCCCGACTGGGTCATTGGCTAGCTGCCTTTCCTCACCACCTTTACATTTGTAGTTAACACCACTGCTTGGTCCACAGCAGACAACTGTCCATTGTCCAGATCGATGGTCATAACTCTGTTCTTTACAGTGGTGCTAGGAAGTTTGTGAACCCTGTAGGATTTTCTCTATTTCTGCATAAATATGACCTAAAATGTGATCAGATCTTCACATGTCCTAAAACTAGATAAAGAGAACCCAATTAAATAAATAACACAAAAAAATTACACTTGTTCATTTATTTGTTAAGAAAAATGATCCAATATTGCATGTATTTGTTGGGAAAAGTAAGTGAACCTCTGGGGTTCTACGAAAGCTATTTGGAGACTGGAGTCCCAATCAATGATATGACAGTGGAGTTTTGGCTTGTAGAGGTGCCCTGTTCTAGATATAAAAAAATGTATACAGAGTCAGATCACTGACAGAACTTGATTGCACCATGTTTCAATCATAACAACTTCCAAAGGACTTTAGAAGGAAGAATTGTAGAGATGCATGAAGCTGGAAAAAAACATTTCTAAAGACCTGAGTGTTCATCAGTCCACAGTAACAGAAACTGTCTACAAATGGAGGAAACAGAACTGCTGCCACTCTCCCTAAGAGAGTGGGCATCCTGCAAAGATCACACCAAGAGCACAACGTGCAATGCTGAAGGAGGTGAAAAGGAACCCAAGGGTAACAGCAAAGGACCTGTAGAAATCTCTAGAACTTGTAAGAGTCTCTGTTCATGTGTCCACTATAAGAAAAATACTGAACAAGAATGGTGTTTGCGGAAGGATGTTTGCGGAAGGACACGATGGAGAAAATCACTGCTCTCCAAAACACTGCTGTGCATCTCAAGTTTGCAAAAGACCGCTTGGATCTTCTACAATGCTCCTGAGACAATTTTCTGTGGACAGTTGAGGCAAAGTTAAACTTTTTGGTGGAAATGCACATTATTATGTTTGGAGAGAAAAGGGCACTGTACACCAACACCAAAACCTCATCCCAACCGTGAAGCACGGTGGAAGGAGCATCATGGTTTGGGGCTGCTTTGCTGCCTCAGGGCCTGGACAGCTTGCAATTGTTGAGGGAACAATGAATTCAAAATTGTATCAAGACATTTTACAGGAGAATGTTGGGGTAGCAGTCCGTCACCTGAAGCTTAACAGAAGTTGGAAAATGTAACAAGACAATGATCCAAAAGACAGGAGTAAGTCAACCACAGAATGGTTTAAAAAGAACATTCATGTTTTGGAATGGCCGAGTCAAATTCCGGACATTAATCCTATAGAAGTGTTGTGGTAGGACCTGAAGCAAGCAGTTCATGGAAAGAAGCCCAGCAGTTTTGTAATGGTGTAAAATTCCTCCAAGCTGATGTGCAGGACTGATCAACAGTTACTGGAAACATTTGTTTGAAGTTATTGCTGTAAAAGGGGGTCACATCAGTTACTGAAAGCAGATTCACATACTTGTTCCAACAAACACATGTTATATGGGATAATTTTTCTCTATAAATAAATGAACAAGTATAATGCTTTTTTGTGCTATTTATTTAATTGGATTTTAGTTTTCGGACTTGTGTGAAGATCTGATCACATTTTAGCTCATATTTATGCATAAATAGAGAAACTTCTAAAGGGTTCACAAACTTTCTAGCACCACTGTGCAATTTTACCACCTGGTATTTGAAAAATTACTTCAAAAGTTACCTGGGTTTCAGCACTTAAGTTACAGGGAAAGATTGAACAAGTTAGGTCTTTATTCTTTGGAGCGCAGAAGGTTAAGGGGGGACTTAATAGAGGTATTTAAAATTATGAGGGGGATAGACAGAGTTGACATGGATAGGCTTTTTCCATTGAGAGTAGGGGAGATTCAAACAAGAAGACATGAGTTGAGAGTTAGGGGGCAAAAGTTTAAGGGTAACACGAGGTAGAATTTCTTTACTCGGAGAGCGGTAGCTGTGTGGAACGAACTTCCAGTAGAAGTGGTAGAGGCAGGTTCGGTCATTTAAAATAAAATTGGATAGTTATATGGACAGGAAAGGAATGGAGGGTTATGGGCTGAGTGCGGGTCAGTGGGACTAGGTGAGAATAAGCGTTCGGCATGGACTAGAAGGGCCAAGATGGCCTGCTTCCATGCTGTAATTGTTCTATGGTTGTAAATGTCACATAGAAGAGTACAGGCCCTTTGGCTCACAATGTTGTGCTGACCTGAGTCCACACAGGGAAAGGGTTAGTGGCGTTGTGGATAGTATCGAAGGCTGTGGTACGTTACACTGGGACGTTGACAGGATGCAGAGCTGGGCTGACAAGTGGCAGATGGAGTTCAATACAGAAAAGTGTGAAGTGATTCACTTTGGAAGGTTGAATTTGAAGGTGGAATACAGGAACAGGTAACCATATAACAATTACAGCACGGAAACAGGCCATCTCAACCCTTCTAGTCCGTGCCGATCTTGGGGGTCATGTCCATAGATCACTTAAATTTGTATGCAAGTTGATAGGGTGCTTAAGAAGGTATATGGTGTGTTGGCCTTCGTTAATCACGGTTCAAGAGCTGTGAAGTAACGATGCAGCTCTATAAAATTCTGGTTGGACCACACATGGAATATTGTGTTCAGTTCAGGTCACCTTATTACAGGAGAGACGTGGAAGATCTAGAGAAGGTGCAGAGATGTATCAGGACGCTGCCTAGATTAGAGAGCATGTCTTATGACGAAAGGTTAAATGAGCTAGGGCTTTTCTCTTTAGAGCGAGAGATGACTTGATAGAGGTGTACAAGAGGATAGGCAGTAGATCAAGTAGATCAAGTAGAGGATCAAGTAGATAGGCAGAGACTTTTTCCCAGGCCGGAAATGGCTATACAAGATGGCATCATTTAAAAAAAATGTAGAGAGGGGATGTCAAAGGTAAGCTTTGTTTAAACCACACACACACACACACACACACACACACACACACACCCCCCCCCCCCCCCCCCCCCCCGCCTGTGTGGTAGTGGAGGCAGATACCTTGGGGACATTTCAGATACTCTTAGATAAACACATAAATGATAGAGAAATGGAGTGCTTTGTAGGAGGGGAAGAGTTACATTGAGTAGCTTAAAGGAATGGCATAACATCATGGGCTGAAAGGTCAGTAATGTGCTGTTCCATGAAGAAATAGGAGCAGGACTAGCCCATCTGGCCCCTCAAGCCTGCTCTGCCATTCAATAAGATCGTGGCTGATCTGGCCATGGACTCATCTCCACCCACCTGCCTTTTCTCTGTAACTCTTAAATCCCCTACTATGCAAAAATCTATTTAACCTTGCTTTAAATATATTTACTGAGGTTGCCTCCGCTGCTTCATTGGGCAGAGAAATCCATCGGTTCACCGCTCTTTGGGAAAACAGTTCCTCCTCATCTCTGTACTAAAACTACACCCCCGAATCTTGAGGCTATGTCCCCCGTCCTTCTGTCACCTACCAGTGAAAACAACTTTCATGCCTCTATTTTATCTATCCCTTTCATAGTATTGTATGTTTCTATACGACCTCCTCTCATTCTTCTGAACTCCAGCGAGTACAGTCCCGGATGACTCAATCTGTCCTCGTAGTCTAACCCCGTCATTTCTGCAATTACCCTGGTGAAACTCCTCTGTGCTGCCTTCAAAGCCAATATATTCTTCAAGTAAGAAGACCAGAACTGCACACAGTACTCCAGGTGTGGCCTCACCAGTACCCTGTACAGTTGCAACATGACCTCCCGGTTCTTAAATTCAATCCCTCTAGCAATGAAGGCCAACGTTCCATTTGCCTTCTTGACGGCCTGCTGCACCTGCAAAGCAACATTTTGTGATTCATGCACAAGCACTCCCAAGTCCCTCTGCACAGCAGCATGCTGTAATTTTTTACCATTTAAATAATAATCTGCTCTTTCATTTTTCCTTCCAAAGTGGATGACCTCGCATTACCAACATTGTTCTCCATCTGCCAGACCCTTGCCCACGCACTTGAACTATCTGTATCTCTCTGCAGACTCTCCATATCTTCTGCACAAATTGCTTTTCCACTCAATTTAGTGTCATCAGCAAAATTAGATACACAACACACGGTCCCTTCTTCCAGATCGTTAATGTATATCGTGAACAGTTGTGGGACCAGCACTGACACCTGCGACACACCACTCACCACTGATTGCTGACCAGAGTAACACCCATGTATCCCAACTCTCTGCTTTCTATTAGTTAATCAATCCTCTATCCATGCTAATACATCACCCCCAACATGATACATCCTTATGGATAAGTCTTTTATGCGGCATCTTATCGAACACTTTCTGGAAATCCAAATAACATCATCTCTTCCCATGTATTCACTGCGCTCACTATATCCTCAAAGAACTCCAGTAAGTTTGTCAAACAGGACCTGCCTTTGCTGAATCCATGCTGCGTCTGCCTGGTGGATCCACTTCTTTCCAGATGCCTCACTATTTCTTCTTTAATGATAGCTTCAAGCATTTCCCAACTACAGATGTTGAACTAACTGGCCTGTAGTTATCTGCCTTTTGCCTAAACCTTTTTTGAACAGTGGCGTGACACTTGCCGTCTCCTAATCCACAGGGATCTGCCCAGAGTCCAGAAAATGTTGGTAAATTATCACCAGAGCCTCTACTACAACTTCTGCCATTTCTTTCAGTACCCTGGGATGCATTCCATCAGGACCAGGGGACTTGTCTATCTTCAGGCCCACAAGTTTGCTCAGCACTACCTCTGTAGTGATAGCTATTGTATCGAGATCCTCACCTCCCATTGCATCTATAATATCTCTCTTTGGCATGTTAAACGTGTCCTCCACCATGAAGATCGACACAAAATATTCATTCAGAGCCTCTACCGTTTCCTCATTACTCAATATCAGTTCCCCCTTCTCGCCCTCCAAGGGACCTACATTCTCTTTAGCAACCCTTTTCTGTTTTATATCATTATAAAAACTTTTACTGTCCATTTTTATATTTTGTGCTAGTTTACTTTCATAATCTAGCTTCCCTTTCTTTAATACTCACTTAATGATTCTTTGTTGCTTTTTAAAGTTTTCCCAATCTTCCAGTTTCTCACTACTGGTATGCACGAGCTTTTAGTTTGATACTTTTTTATGGTCTCTCCCCACCCTCACTGTCTTGCTTTTAACTGGAATATACTTCTGTTGAGCACCGTGAAAAATCTCTTTGAAAATCTTCCACTGTTCCTCAACTGTCCTACCACGTAGTCTGTGTTCTCAGTCTACACTGGCCAGATCCTCCCTCGTCCCATTTAGTCCCCATTGTTCAGGCATAATATTCTGGTTTTAGATCAAACTATTGCACCCTCCATTTGTATGAGAAGCTCAGTCATACTATGATCACTCTTTCCAAGAGGGACCCTGACTACCAGATTTTACTTGTCTCATTGGACAGGACCAGATCTAAGATAGCATGTTCCCTTGTAGGTTCAGTAACATGCTGTTCAAGAAAGCCATCATGGATACGTTCTATGAAGTCCTGCTCAAGGCTGTCTGGACCAACTTGATTCACCCGATCTATGTGCAAGTTAAAGTCCCCCATGATAACAGCTGTTCCATTCTCACATGCCTCAGATATTTCTCTGTTTATTGCCTGTGCCACTGTAGTGTTATTATTCAGTGGCTGATAGACAACTCCCACCAGTGATTTTTCCCCTTTACTATTCCTAATCTCTACCCAGATAGATTCAACATTCTGCTCCTTAGATCTTATATCATCTCTCACTATCACCCTAACCTCATCTTTAAATAGAGCACTATCCCACCTCCCTTACCTTCCTGCCTATCCTTCCATATTCCTTGATATCCTTGGATATTTAATTCCCAATACTCTCCACCCTGCAACCACCTCTCTGTAATTGCTGCTAAATCATACCCCCTTATGCTGATTAGTGCCGCAAGTTCACTGATCTTATTTTGAATACTACAGGCATTCAAATAAACTGCCCTTACACTCATTGTGCTTTTAAAATTCTAAAATCTTTTACTCTTTTGCACTTGACTTTTCTTCACTCCACTTTTACCTTTTCTCTTTTTTATATTTTTTTCTTTATCTTTATCCACACTTTTTTTTTTACTTTACCCATATTTGTCCAACCTGCTGAACCCACCCCTTACTGCTATTTAATTTAAAGCCCTGTCCACACCCCTAGTTATGTGATTCACTAGGATCCAGGTCCCATCACGATTCAGGCGGAGCCCGTCCCTTTGGAACAGCTCCCTCCTTCCCCAATACTGGTGCCAATTTCCCACGAATTCAAACCCACTTCTCCCACACCAATCCTTGAGCCACACACTTAAATCTGTGACCCTCTACCAATTTGCATGTGGCTCTGGTAGTAATCCAGAGATTATCACCTTTTTGGTTCTGCTTTTTAATTTAGTCCCTAGCTGCTCAAATCCCCTCAGCAGAACCTCTTTTCTCATTCTACCTATGTTGTTGTTACCCACATGGACCACAACAACTGAATATTTCCCCTCCCACTGCAGGTCAGATAAGATAGAAACAGAAACATAGAAAACCTACAGTATAATACAAGCCCTTCAGCCCACAAAGTTGTGCCAAACATGTCCCTACCTTAGAAATTACTAGGCTTACAATAGCCCTTTATTTTTCTAAGCTCCATGTACCTATCCAAAGGTCTCTTAAAAGACCCTGTCATGTCCACCACCATTGTTGGCAGCCCATTCCATGCATTCACCACTCTCAGAGTAAAAAACTTACCCCTGAAATCTCCTCTGTACCTACTCCCCAGCACCTTAAACCTGTGTCCTCTTGTGGCAACCATTTCAGCCCTGGGAAAAAGCCTCTGACTATCCACACGATCAATGCCTCTCATCATCTTATATACCTGCACACCAGGCAGGCAACACAGCCTTCGGGATGCTCTATCCTCACGACTGAGAACTCTGTCTATTCCTCTGACTATACTATCCCAAATCAAACTACATTTCTCTTCTCTGCTGTCTCTTGAATGGCTCCCTGAAGTTCGATGCCACAGTTAGGTTGCTCATCCTTCCTACAGCCCCCACTCTCACCCACACAGGGAGCAAGAATCTCAGACCTATTGGACAAGCTCAAGGGCTGAGGCTCCCACTACCCGCCTCATTCACAGTCACACCTTCCTGTCCCTGCCCACAGACCGAATTTCAGGCAGCTAATCTAACGGGTGTGACTGCCTCCTGAAACAGAGCATCCAGGTAACTCTCCCCCTCCCTGATGTGCCGCAGTGTTTGAAGCTCAGATTCCAGCTCATCCCTTCGAGTCTGTTCCTCGAACAGCCAACACTTGCTGCAGATGTGGTCACCCGGAACCACGATGGGGTCCACCAGCTCCCACATCATGCAGCTACAGCACATCACCTGATCCTGCATCATCCCTGCTTTATTTAATTAGCTGTAGTTCGGTGACATTTTTATTCAACCACTACAAAAGCCTTACCTGCTACTTACCTGTGCCTCATCGCTGAAGCCTCTTGAGCCAAAGCTTCGTTCCCATTCCTACACTGGTCCACTCACACAATGGCTGCTCTGTTTTGACCCTGCTTTACTTTTATTCGCTCCTGCTAATGATTGGCAAATCGATTGGTCCACCACTAATGTGCGGAGCCCAGCAAAGCACTCCTTTTTAGAAAATTCTTGTCCCCGACTTGTGTGAAGCTCTCTCTCTCTACAAGTCAATTGGTCTAAGGCGGGGGTCGGCAACCTGCGGCTCCCGAGCCATTTGTGGCTCTTTCACCTCTGTGCTGCGGCTCCCTGTGGCTTTGGGAAATAATTGGTCAGTATTTAATTAAAATGTATTTTATGTTAGTTTGTTAGCTTTTGAAATGTAATTATGGTGATCTTGTACAACCTAAGTGTAGCGACACATTTCCTGCCACATCATAAAACGGCTCACAATTAGCCAGCATTCCGGCTAAGGGAGATAGCCTACGGGGGTTTGTGAGTACGCGTCTTTTGCAGCATCTGCGTCCATGGGGGCTGGGTTGAGGGAAGCTGAAAAGCAAGGCTGTTTAGTTCGAATAAAGCTATCTTTGACTGCAGTTTACTGACACCGCTACAACGTGTTTTTATCGCTGGCTGTCCAGACGGAAGGTGCTGAAACGCTTTGTCGCGTGTCTGGAAGAAGTGAAAACTTTCCTGGGCAGCAAAGGGCTCACCTTTCCTGAGCTGGAACAGCCAGAGTGGCTGGAAAAGCTACACTTCATGGTAGACATGACAGCGCACCTGAACACGCTGAACACAGCTCTTCAGGGGAAAGGACGTACAGCCCTGCACATGTTGGAGGATGTTTTGGCATTCGAGCGCAAGTTGACAGTGCTTGCCAGAGATTTACAGAAAGGCACTTTGTCTCACTTCCCCAATTTGAGAGAGTTCAAACAAGGTCACGACATGATAATTTCGGAGTATTTACATTCTGCAATCATCGCAATGCAAACATCGTTTGGGAAACGCTTCTGTGAGTTCAGAGAGGAAAAAAACACATTATCCTTCCCGGTCACTCCCTTAAGCATCGATCCTTCCCTACTGAATACGACTGCATTGGCAGGTGTGAGTCAACCTGATCTTGAGATGGAACTGGCCGACATAGCCGACAAAGACATATGGGTGTCCAAGTTTAGACGCTTGACAGCAGACCTTGAAGATGTTGCCCGTCAGAAGGCCGTTCTTGCTCAGAAACACAAATGGAGTGATATTGAAAACCTCACAGATGACAGCTTGCGATCCTGTGTAAAGATGAAGGTGACATCATACAGCCCTGATGTGCAGACGCTGTGCGCTGAGGTCCAGGAGCAGAAATCCCATTAACCAAGTATGATAAATATTTTAATTGCCTATTATTTTACTTATATTCATATTTTTTCATTGTTCAGTGAAATAGTCCTTTCATTTTTCAGGCTGACAGCTGGCTGATGATATTTTTGGTTTGCTGCTGGCGGAAAATTTAAGTTCGGCGTTTTTCATAAATACAAGAAGGACTCAAATAGACATTGAATATTTTACTTAAAAGTAACTTTCAACCCAACGTCTTTTTTTCGGAGTTCAAAATGTTTTTGTTGCATGCAGAAATGTAATTTCGTTTTCTCTGCAGGAGTTCATCAATTTCATAAATGCAACACATTATAGTTTGTTTATACATAGCATAAAGGCAAAAAAAACGTTGTATGCAGTGTTATTTCATTTTAAATGTCAAACGGGTTTTGCGGCTCCCAGTGTTTTCTTTTCTGTGGGAAACGGGTCCAAGTGGCTCTTTCAGTGGTAAAGGTTGCTGACCCCTGGTCTAAGGTGATGGGGGGCTGGGGGCTGCAGGTTCAACCCTTTGGAATGTGAAAGTGCAGTTCACTGAACAAACCTCACACAGCATCCCACCCACCCCGCTTGTCCCACTCCCAGCAGGGATGAGGCTACATAGCGTCTATGCCAGGATCACCAGACTCAAAAACAGTTCCTTTCCCCAAGCAGTAAGGCTGATCAACACTCCCACCCACTAACACACCCAACCACCACCACTTTATCATCTCCTGTCAAGTTACCTTATGTACAGACACTCCTGTGCCTAACGTCACCTTATGGACGTACAATCAATCTCTGTAGATAGGCTAGCTTATTATTTTTTGTGATACATTGGCTCCAGAGTTACAATTATTTCATCCCCTTACACTGTGTGCGTGGAACAATCCTGTGACGCTGCTTGTTTGTATTACAGTTGACGAAGCACTTTGTGCACTCAGAACCCTGCGTAGCGGGAAGGCTCCGCTGGTGAAGAAACGGCAGGCAATGAGATCCATCTTTGGAGACTACAGAAGGAGGATGGAGGAGGAGAGGCAGAAAGAGTTGAAGCTGATGCGGGCAGGTGAGAGGGAGGGCATCTAGCCACTGGGTCTGGGGCAGGCCGAGGGAGGAGTGAACGGTGTAGCAGGAAGGGACGGTGTGATGGTGCTGCCCCTTCCCCAGGAACAATTCTCATCTCTGGCACTGGGTGGGTTTCACACCTCTTGCTTTGTTTTTGTCCTCAATGCAAAGACAAGCTGGTAATTTAATTGGCTGATGTAAATTACCCCTCAAATCCTTGAGGGAGAGGTGGGAATAGTAGGGATAGGCTGCAACCTCTTCTTAGTTTTTCCAGTGGAGTGCATCTCAAGTAGCTCCTGACACGCTGACAACCAAGTCCAGCTCCTGGCCTTCATGTGTGGACTAGCTAGCAAGTCTGACGGAAGTGGCCAAGGCGATTTACTGGCCAGTGGCTGCAGGCAGATGGGGCTCGTCAGCCACGGATGGCAGCTCATGAGGGAGATCTCAAACCTCTGCCGCCTTGTGGCTGTACTCACTCGTGGGGGAGGCTTCGGGAGTAAACCCCGAGGGAAAAATCTGGAGCTGTATGTCTTAAGGAAGTCATATCTTGTGTTCGATGTTGATTGGCATCTCCTGCTACAGTTCTGGTAGCAAACTATCGGTCTCCGCTGTTCCTTTGGGTTCATCAGATGCGTGGAGAGGGGGAGCCTTTTAATATCCCATGGGTTTCAGTGAGATTCTTATAAACAGGCCCGCAGCCATCAAATGTTCCTCCTATATTAATCCTTTCCTTTTCAGAATTTTTCTCGTGAATCTCCTCTGGACCATCTTTTCATAGATAAGGGGCCCAGAATTACTCATAATACTCCGTGTAGTCTAACGAATGGCATACAAAGCCTCAGCATCACATCCTTGCTTATATAATAGTTCTTGAAATGAATGCTAACATTGTATTTGCCTTCCTCATCACAGACTCAACCTGCAAGTTTAGGGAGTCCTGCACAAGGACTTCCAAGTCCCTTTGCACCTCAGAATTTTGAGTTTTCTTCCCTAATTCCTTCTACCAAAATGCATGACCACTCCCTATATTCCATCTGCCACTTAGAAACATAGAAAGCCTATAGCACAATAGCCCACAAACCTGTGCTGAATATGTCCTTACTTTAGAAAAATAGAGGGCTATGGGTAATCCTAGGTAATTTCTAAGCTCCATGTACCTATCCAGGAATCTCTTAAAAGACCCTATCGTATCTGCCTCCACCACTGTCGCCAGCAGCCCATTCCACACACTCACCACTCTCTGTGTAAAAAAAAAAAAAATCTTATCCCTGACATCTCCTCTGTACCTACTCCCAAGAACCTTAAAACTGTGCCCTCTCATGTTAGCCATTTCAGCCCTGGGGTAAAAGCCTCTGACTATCCACAAGATCAATGCCTCTCATCATCTTGTACCCCTCTATCAGGTCACCTCTCATCCTCTGTCACTCCAAGGAGAAAAGGCCGAGTCCACTCAACCTATTCTCATAAGGCTTGCTTCCCTACCCAGGCAACATCCTTGTAAATCTCCTCTGCACCCTTTCTATGGTTTCCACATCCTTCCTGTAGCGAGGCGACCAGAACTGAGCACAGTACTCCAACTGGGGTCTGACCAGGGTCCTATATAGCTGCAACATTACCTCTCAGCTCCTAAATTCAATTCCACAATTGATGAAGGCCAATACACCGTATGCTTGCTTAACCACAGAGTCAACCTGCGCAGCAGCTTTGAGTGTCCTATGGACTCGGACCCCACGAGCCCTCTGATCCTCCACTCTGACAAGAGACTTGCCATTAATACTATATTCTGCCATCATATTTGACCTATCAAAATGAACCACTCCACACTTATCTGGGTTGAACTCCATCTGCCACTTCTCAGCCCAGTTTTGCATCCTACGATGTCCCACTGTAACCTCTGACAGCCCTCCACACCTTTGTATCATCAGTAAATTTACTAACCCATCCCTCCACTTCCTCATCCAGGTCACTTATAAAAATCATGAAGAGTAGGGGTCCCAGAACAGATTCTTGAGACACGTCACTGGTGATCAACCTCCACACAGAATGTGGCCCATCTACAACAACTCTTTGCCTTCTGTGGGCAAAACAAGGACCACTTGGATCCCATGCCTCCTCACTTTCTCAATAAGCCTTGCATGGGGTACCTTATCAAATGCCTTGCTGAAATCCATATACACACTATATCTATGGCTCTATCTTCATCAGTGTGTTTAGTCACATCTTCAAAAAATTCAATCAGGCTCGTAAGGCACGACCTGCCTTTGATAAAGCCATGCTGACTGTTCCTAATCATATTGTGCCTCTCCAAATGTTCATAAATCCTGCCTCTCAGGATCTTTTCCATCTACTTACCAACCACTTAGGGAAGACTCACTGATCTATAATTTACTGGGCTGTTTCTATTCCCTTTCTTGAATAAGGGAACAACATCTGCAACCCTCCAATCCTCCAGAACCTCTTACATCCCCATTGATGATGCAAAGATTATCACCAGAGGCTCAGCAGTTTCCTCCCTCACTTCCCACAGAAGCCTGTGGTACTCCTCATCCAGTCCCGGTAACTTATCCAACTTTGAATCTTTCCAAAAGTTCCAGCACATTCTCTTTCTTAATATCTACAAGCTCAAGCTTTTCAGTCCACTGTAAGTCATCACTACAATCGCCAAGATCCTTTTCCACTTCTTTGCCCATTCACCCAATCTTTCCAAGTCCACACTTCCTTAACACTAGCTGCCTCTCCACCTACCTTCACAGTGTCTGTAAACTTGACCATAAAGCTATCAATTCTGTCATCCAAATTATTGACATATAACATAAAAGGAACTGTCCCAATACTGACTCCTCAGAACATCGCAAGTAACTGGCAGCCAACCCGAAAGTGCCCCCTTTATTCCCACTCTTTGCCTCCTTCCATTCAGTCAATCTTCTATTACTAACTTCTTTCCTGTGATACCATGGGCTTTTATCTTGTTAAGCAGCTTCATGTGTGGCTTGTCAAGGTCCTTCTGAAAATCCAAGTACACGACATCCACTGGTTCTCCCTTGTCTATCCTGCCTGCAATTTCCTCAAAGAATTCCAACAAATTTGTCAGACATGATTTCCTCTTAAGGAAACCATGTTGAATTTGACCTATTTTACATGTGCGTCCAAGTACCCGAAAACCTCACCCTTAATTACGGACTCCCAACATCTTCCCAACCACTGAGGTCAGGGTAACTAAGCTAATTTCCTTTCTTCCCTCTCCCTCCCTTTTTAAAGAATGGAGTGACGTTTTCAATTCTCTAGGTCCTCTGGAAATATCCTAGAATCTAGTGACTCTTTAAAGATAATTCCTAATGCCTCCACAAAATCTTCAGCCACCTCTGGGGTGGAGTCCATCTGGTCCAGGGGACGTAACTCTCCTTAGTAATAGCAGCTACACTTGCTCTGTCCTGACACTTGAATTTCTGGCATACTGCTGGTGTCTTCTACAGTGAAGACTAATGCAAAATACTTCAAGTTTATCTGCCATTTCTTTGTCCCCCATTACTACCTTTCCAGCAGTCCACTGTCTACTCTCGCCTCTCTCTTACTCTTCATATATTTAAATAAAACTTCTGGTATCCTCTTGTATATTAATGGCGAGCTCACCTTCATATTTCATCTTTTCTCTCCTTGTTCTTTTTTAGTTGCATTCTATTGGTTTTTAAAAGCTTCTCAATCCTTTAACTTCCCACTAATTTTTGCTCTATTATATGCCCTTTTGCTTTTATGCCGTCTTTAAATTTCCTTGTCAGCCACAGTTGTTTCATCTTCCCTTCAGAATACTATTTCTTCATAGCTGTTCTGCCACCATCCCTTCCAATCAACTTTAGCCAGCTCCTCTTATTCCTCTACAATTCCTTTTACTCCACTGTAATGTTACAACTCACTTTATCTTCTCCCTCTCAAACTGCAGGGCGAATTCTACCATATTGTGATCACTGTCTCCTAAGGGTTCCTTTACTTTAAGCTGCCTAATCAAATCCGGTTCATTGCACAACACCCAGTCCAGAACAGAGGATCCCCTAGTGGGCTCAACCACAAGCTGCTCTAAAAAGGGTTCCCAATTCTCTCTCTTGGGATCCAGCACCAACCAGATTTTCCTAATCTACCTGCATATTAAAATTCTTGTGTCTGTCGCACCATTGCTGTTTTAACATGCCTTTTCTATTTCCCATTAAAAATGGTATCCGCCATCCTGCTGACTTTTCAGGGGCGTGTATAAACCAGTCTTTTTATCCTTGCAGTGTCTTAACTCTATCCTTAACCTACAGCCCAGGTGTTGGTCAATTGGACTAGTCAGAATAACAGTTCAGCATGTACTAGATGGGCTGAAGGGTCTGTGTTGTAGTGCTCAACATTGTGTTACAAATGAGCTTCCCTGTGTCATCTGCCATTGGGTATGGATGAGTATTTCTGGGTATGGGATTTGAAATGTTAATCTCTTCCAGCTACAAAATCTGCCACCATCAAACCTGTGGAAGAGCAAACAAGGAGCAAAGTTTTCAGGAAAACGGCAAATAAATTACTGAAGATTGAAGCACCTGCTGCAGACAATCCCATGAATCCTGAGCAGACCACAGTTGATACAGATCAGTCTCAATTCCGGTTCAATTTCTTCTAAGTCATTGAAACATGCGCGGTGAACTCCTTTTACCCATCTGTTCACAGCCGAGGTTGAATAAACAGTTTCTTAGTGTGATCTTTCCGAGTTCATTTCCTACACACTGTACTCTACCTTGGGAAAGAAGCACAGTGAGGCATTGGTGATGGAAGTGATAACTCATCCCCTTTAACACTGTTCTGGGACATAGAACAATTGAGCACAGGAACAGGCCCTTCAGCCCACACTGTTGTGCTGAACCAATTAAATTAGTAATCAAATAGCTAACTAATCTGTCCACAATGTTCATTTCCTTCCGTTTATGTGCCTAGTTAAACGTCTCTTATACCTGCCTCTGTATCACCACCCACCACTCTGTGTATAAAAACTTGCCCCTCACATCTTATTTGAAATCTACCTCCTCTCACCTTAAATACCTGCCCTCTGGTACTAGACACTTCAACCGTGGGAAAACATCTATCTGTGCCTCTCGCAATTGTATAAAACCTCTATCCCCTCAAGTCTCTGTCGCTCCAGAGAAAACAACCCAAGCTTGTCAGCCTCTTGTGATAGCAGCATCCTGGTGAACCTCTTCTCCACCCTCTCCAAAGCCTCAACATCCTTCTTATAATAGGTGACCAGGACAGGTTAGACTCAAGTAAACTCTTACCCTATAAATCGTCTTGTTGGACATTTCATCCCCAATTCAAGGACAACTTGGAGAAAGGTATTTAGATAAATAAATTTGATCTGTTTATTTTCCTTTCAGATTAGTCATCCAGCACGGATTTATTTTTTACACTTACACAGGCTCAGAAACGATGTTATCTTCAGTCACACTGGGCAGTGCTGTTCCAGCTTGTCAACCAGAGAGAGAACATTAACGTGGACTTCTCTCCAGAGCCCTGACCCCCCCAATTTACTTTTTTCACCCTTCCCATTCTTATATCAGTCACAGTGGAAAATATTACATCTTGTTGCATAGTTTAAAAATCTGAATAAATACTATTCATCTTGTTCCATAAGACTGATCTACACAGAGCCATGGCCCCACTTTATCCTGCACGTGTGCACACATCAGCAACTCTGGGTCACTGGATGCATCTTTACCATTCCCTGGGACTTCAGAACAAAGATCCGTGTCAAAAGAAGCCTTACTGTGCGGGGGAGAGCAGGGACCCATTGCCCTTACTGTGCGGGGGAGAGCAGGGGACCCATTGCCCTTACTGTGCGGGGGAGAGCAGGGACCCATTTCCCTTACTGTGTGGGGGAGAGCAGGGGACCCATTGCCCTTACTGTGCGGGGGAGAGCAGGGACCCATTGCCCTTACTGTGCGGGGGAGAGCAGGGACTCATTTCCCTTACTGTGTGGGGGAGAGCAGGGGACCCATTGCCCTTACTGTGCGGGGGAGGGAAGGGACCCATTGCCCTTACTGTGCGGGGGAGAGCAGGGACCCATTGCCCTTACTGTGTGGGGGAGGGAAGGGACCCATTGCCCTTACTGTGCGGGGGAGAGCAGGGACCCATTGCCCTTACTGTGTGGGGGAGGGAAGGGATCCATTGCCCTTACTGTGCGGGGGAGGGAAGGGATCCATTGCCCTTACTGTGTGGGGGAGAGCAGGGACCCATTGCCCTTACTGTGTGGGGGAGAGCAGGGACCCATTGCCCTTACTGTGCGGGGGAGGGAAGGGATCCATTGCCCTTACTGCGCGGGGGAGAGCAGGGACCCATTGCCCTTACTGTGTGGGGGAGGGAAGGGATCCATTGCTGTTATTGTGCGGGGGAGAGAAGGGTAGTAGGTTGATATCAATGGAAAATGCTTGAAATTATATCAATAGGGACAAGGTCCTAATGGGGAATTTAGTGGTAATCTTAATTGGATTAGGGAGGTCATGATGTGAAAAGAGTTTGCATCTGACCGATGTAACTTGTAGTCTGTGGAAGCCAGTAGAGATGGAGTCACAACTTGCTTCAGCAAGGTTCCATACAGGAGGTCACCAACTGCTGGTAATATTTGTGTGGATTGGGGATTAGTTAATGAACCAAAACTAGATTCACCTTACAATCCATGATTAATGCTTTAGATGAATTTATCATGTAACCCGTCAGAACTCGGTGACAACTTGGAGCTACGTGGGGTGAGATGTGAGAGGAGGAGCAGTGTTTGGGACAGGTTGGATGTAGGGGAAAGCAGTGATGGGGACAGGTTTATGAGAATGCAGGTGTAAGGCAGGGGGACAAAGAACTGTAAACCTGGTGGGAAGAAGAGAACTAAGTACCACAAGTAAAGTGGGAGGGAAACTTGGTATCCCAGGAGATGGGGACATCTACATTAATAAACTCGAGGGCAGAAAGGACTTGGGAAATAAACATGAACCTGTAAAGCAAAGACACTGGAATACGGGGCAGTGGGGTGGGAGGAGACAGCACAGCTCCTCAGGCTGGACGCAGCGTTGAAATGTCCTATACAACAGCCCCCCCCCCCCCCCCCCACAATCCTAAGTTATTCCAGATTTATTTTGGATGGAGATAGCTGTTATGCAGTGCTTATCGCACTCCAGGGACAGAATGTGAGTGAGATAGGTTGTAGTACCATCTCCCACAGATCAATGGAGAAATTTGGGGTCCAGCTGGTCCTTCCTGCCATGGGTGGGGTGGTAAGATAACAGACGCCTGCACCCTAGCGAGCAGACAGGCCCAGGGTGGGGCCAGGGAAGTGATGCAGTCAGATATGGCTGAGCCAACAACACAGGACCATAGAAGGTCAGCTAAAAGGCAGGAACTCTGATGTAAACCAGCAGAGGGCACTGGAGAGGTAACCAGGTCACCCTCAGCTGAAGTGTTCATCAATACAGGCCTACTGTCCTCAGGTAGGTGTGACCTCAACTCCCCCACCCCACCTTCACTCACTATACCTGAAGGATAACAGACACCACAAAAGGCTACAGTGTGATAGGTAGTTTGAGATGCTGGTCTGTCGCAAACCCAGAGGTTGCCTCTGGCTCTCTACTGGGCATTAAGGCAGTGGGGATCACAGTGCATTCTCCAAGCATCGTAGGCAGCTACTAAATCACGAGTGGTGCTGTTTCAAATCCCTCACGGTTTCAGGAAATAAGAGGAAGGAAATAGCCATTTTGTTGCGGTGGAGGGAGAAAGCCTCTGGGATCCTGATGATGCCATTCACAGAGTTACAGCTACATCCCCACTAAGCAGCCAACAGCCACTCGACCCACATCCCTGGGAAACAGGCTGGCTTGTATGCCATCTGGAGGAGTCTGCCTGGAAAGGATGGGAAACCTTCACCCACATGTGAATATCAGGGGAGAGGGGAGAGTTCCCAAAGCCCTGCAACATTTAACATTTACTTCATGGGAATTTCTCGTTTACAGGTAGGGTGGTTCTGAGGAATGTGTTCTGTGGATGTCAGGAAAAGAGGCAAGGTAGTTAATGCTGGCACAGTGGTTGGAGAACAGAGTGATGTCACCTCATTCCAGGGATGGTGGGGGGAAGCAAGGAAAAGAAGGTGCTGGTTTGACCAGGGCTCCCATATGCCAAGTTTATCCCCTCAGTCAGTTGATGGAGGCTCCTCAATTCATGAGGCAGATCTGGCTCAATCCTAAGGCCAGGTATTCTAGGATGTCACCAGATGTGGACTAGCACAGAATTAACACATCCATCCAGTCCGAGAAGACACAAATCTCTTTTGAAGCCTTGTGAAGATGACCTGGGATACTTCGCTGAAAATTTGCTGCTTTATTGCAGAAAGGCAGGGGATTTCACCCAATCAGAGCAAAGGCCAAAGGCCCAATGGTTGCTGCCGAGTATCTCAGCTGATTTGGTTTCTATAGAAACATCTTCGCTCTGTACAAGACACAGCGAGAGGAAGGAGAGGTCTGAAGAAATCCACTTGTTGGCGACTGCTGTCGTCCCCCGTCAGATAGGACCAGTCCAGTGGCTCTAAGACGAGTTCTGAATGTTGGCCAGGAACTGTTTCGCCCACCATTCCTCCAGGTCGATGGGGACAAAGTCTATAACCAAAGGAAAGACGTCAACTTCAGACCTTATGGAATGAGATAGAAACTCCACACACTCACACATACACACACACACATGCACACGAACGAACACGCACACGCGAGTGTGCACAGTCCCTTGTCAAATGTCCAAACCCAAGACAGCAGTTAAGAGTAAAATCATCTTGTATATACAGAATCCTCTTGCATACAGAAAGGTGCTGGGAAAGGGCCAGTAACATCATGAAATATCTCACCAACCTGCTCATGGACTGTTTGTCCCACTCCCATCAGGGAGGAGACTACGTAACATCCACACCAGGACCACCGGACTCAAAAACAGTTACTCTCTCCAAGCAGTAAGGCTGATCAACACCTCCACCCACTAACCCACCCCTTCATACCCCCAACCACCACTTTATCCTTTCCGGTCAGTCACCTTATGTACAGACGCTCCTGTGTCAAGTGTCACTTTACAGACATGCAATCAATCTCTGTATATAAGCCAAGTATTTATATTTGTTGTGTTTTTTATTACTATTGTGTTCTTTGTCTATTGTGGGTTTTGTGTTCCACATGGGATCTGGAGTGACAATTGTTTCACTCTCGTTTACCCTTGTGTACTGGAAATTACACTGAACAATCCGGGATCTTCAGTCAGAGGCACAGAACAAGTAGACACACAGAAACTTTTACCCAGGACGGAAATGGGTTAATACAAGGGGGTATAATTTTAAGCTGATTGGGGGGATGTCATGGGTAGCTTTTTTCTTGCACTTTGTGGTGGGTGCATGGCACAGGAGCGATGGCAGAGGCTGATGCATAAGGGGCACTGAAAAAATTATTGGGCACATAGCTGATTGAAAAATGGAGGGCCATGAGAGAGGGATGGGTTAGATTTATCTTGAAGCAGGTTTAAAGGTTGGCACATTATGGTCCAAATGGCCGGTACTGATCAATACTCTTTTATTTCCTTAACACACCTGGGGAACTCGGTAGGGTTCAGGGGTCAGGACCACACACACCCTCAGGGGAACTCGGTAGGGTTGAGGGGTCAGGAACACACACACCCCCGGGGGGACTCGGTAGGGTTGAGGGGTCAGGACCACACACATCCTCAGGGGAACTCGGTAGGGTTGAGGGGTCAGGACCACACACATCCTCAGGGGAACTCGGTAGGGTTGAGGGGTCAGGAACACACACACCCCCCGGGGGGACTCGGTAGGGTTGAGGGGTCAGGACCACACACAACCCCCGGGGGGACGGTAGGGTTGAGGAGTCAGGAACACACACAACCCCCGGGGAACTCGGTAGGGTTGAGGGGTCAGGACCACACACAACCCCAGGGGAAACTCGGTACGGTTGAGGGGTCAGGACCACACACAACCCCCGGGGAACTCGGTAGGGTTGAGGGGTCAGGACCACACACACCCCCCAGGGAACTCGGTAGGGTTGAGGGGTCAGGAACACACACACCCCCGGGGGGACTCGGTAGGGTTGAGGGGTCAGGAACACACACACCCCCGGGGGGAACTCGGTAGGGTTGAGGGGTCAGGAACACACACACCCCCGGGGGGACTCGGTAGGGTTGAGGGGTCAGGAACACACAGACCCCCGGGGGGAAACGGTAGGGTTGAGGGGTCAGGACCATACACACCCCCCGGGGGGACTCGGTAGGGTTGAGGGGTCAGGAACACACAGACCCCCCGGGGAACTCAGTAGGGTTGAGGGGTCAGGACCAAACACACCCCCGGGGGGAACTCGGTAGGGTTGAGGGGTCAGGACCACACACACCCTCAGGGAACTCGGTAGGGTTGAGGGGTCAGGAACACACACACCCCCCAGGGAACTCGGTAGGGTTGAGGGGTCAGGAACACACACACCCCCGGGGGGACTCGGTAGGGTTGAGGGGTCAGGACCACACACACCCCCGGGGGGACTTGGTAGGGTTGAATGGTCAGGACCACACACACCCCCGGGGGGACTCGGTAGGGTTGAGGGGTCAGGACCACACACACCCCCGGGGGGACTCGGTAGGGTTGAGGGGTCAGGACCATACACACCCCCCGGGGAACTCGGTATGGTTGAGGGGTCAGGACCACACACACCCTCAGGGGGGAACTCGGTAGGGTTGAGGGATCAGGACCACACACACCCCCCGGGGGAACTCGGTAGGGTTGAGGGGTCAGGACCACACACACCCCCCAGGGAACTCGGTAGGGTTGAGGGGTCAGGACCATACACACCCCCTGGGGAACTCGGTAGGGTTGAGGGGTCAGGACCATACACACCCCCTGGGGAACTCGGTAGGGTTGAGGGGTCAGGACCATACACACCCCCTGGGGAACTCGGTAGGGTTGAGGGGTCAGGACCACACTCACCCCCTGGTGGAACTCGGTAGGGTTGAGGGATCAGGACCACACTCACCCCCTGGGGGAACTCGGTAGGGTTGAGGGGTCAGGACCACACACACCCCCCGGGGAATCGGTAGGGTTGAGGGATCAGGACACTCACCCCCTGGGGGAACTCGGTAGGGTTGAGGGATCAGGACCACACACACCCCCGGGGAACTCGGTAGGGTTGAGGGGTCAGGAACACACACACCCCCGGGGAACTCGGTAGGGTTGAGGGGTCAGGAACACACACACCCCCGTGGGGACTCGGTAAGGTTGAGGGGTCAGGAACACACACACCCCTGGGGGGACTCGGTAGGGTTGAGGGGTCAGGACCACACACACCCCCGGGGGAACGGTAGGGTTGAGGGGTCAGGACCACACACACCCCTGGGGGAACTCGGTAGGGTTGAGGGGTCAGGACCACACACAACCCCCGGGGGAACTCGGTAGGGTTGAGGGGTCAGGACCATACACAGCCCCCGGGG
Source organism: Hypanus sabinus (assembly GCF_030144855.1). NCBI lineage: Eukaryota > Metazoa > Chordata > Chondrichthyes > Myliobatiformes > Dasyatidae > Hypanus > Hypanus sabinus. The sequence goes on from NC_082714.1 coordinate 2,654,885, forward strand.
GGATGGTTGGGTTGAGGGGTCAGGAACACACAGACCCCCGGGGGAACTCGGTAGGGTTGAGGGGTCAGGACCACACACACCCCCCGGGGAACTCGGTAGGGTTGAGGGGTCAGGACCACACACACCCTCAGGGGAAACTCGGTTGGGTTGAGGGGTCAGGAACACACAGACCCCCGGGGGAACTCGGTAGGGTTGAGGGGTCAGGACCACACACAACCCCCAGGGGAACTCGGTAGGGTTGAGGGGTCAGGACCATACACACACCCCCGGGGAATCGGTAGGGTTGAGGGGTCAGGACCACACACACCCTCAGGGGGAACTCGGTAGGGTTGAGGGGTCAGGACCACACACAACCCCCGGGGGAACTCGGTAGGGTTGACGGGTCAGGAACACACACACCCCCGGGGGGAACTCGGTAGGGTTGAGGGGTCAGGACCACACACATCCCCCCAGGGAACTCGGTAGGGTTGAGGGGTCAGGACCACACACACCCCCCGGGGAACTCGGTAGGGTTGAGGGGTCAGGACCACACACACCCCCGGGGGGACTCGGTAGGGTTGAGGGGTCAGGACCATACACACCCCTGGGGGAACTCGGTAGGGTTGAGGGGTCAGGACCACACACACCCTCAGGGGAAACTCGGTAGGGTTGAGGGGTCAGGACCACACACACCCCCCGGGGAATCGGTAGGGTTGAGGGGTCAGGACCACACACACCCCCCGGGGAATCGGTAGGGTTGAGGGGTCAGGACCACACACACCCCTGGGGGAACTCGGTAGGGTTGAGGGGTCAGGGACACACACACCCCCGGGGGAACTCGGTAGGGTTGAGGGGTCAGGAACACACACACCCCCGGGGGAACTCGGTAGGGTTGAGGGGTCAGGACCACACACACCCCCCCGGGGAACTCGGTAGGGTTGAGGGGTCAGGACCACACACACCCCCCCGGGGAACTCGGTAGGGTTGAGGGGTCAGGACCACACACACCCCCGGGGAACTCGGTAGGGTTGAGGGGTCAGGACCACACACACCCCCGGGGGGACGGTAGGGTTGAGGGGTCAGGAACACACAGACCCCCTGGGGAACTCGGTAGGGTTGAGGGGTCAGGACCACACACACTCTCAGGGGAAACTCGGTAGGGTTGAGGGGTCAGGAACACACACACCCCCCGGGGGGACGGTAGGGTTGAGGGGTCAGGAACACACACACCCCTGGGGGACTCGGTAGGGTTGAGGGGTCAGGAACAGACACACCCCCCGGGGAACTCGGTAGGGTTGAGGAGTCAGGAACACACACACCCCCGTGGGGACTCGGTAAGGTTGAGGGGTCAGGAACACACACACCCCTGGGGGGACTCGGTAGGGTTGAGGGGTCAGGACCACACACACCCCCGGGGGAACTCGGTAGGGTTGAGGTGTCAGGACCACACACACCCCTGGGGGAACTCGGTAGGGTTGAGGGGTCAGGACCACACACACCCCCGGGGGGACTCGGTAGGGTTGAGGGGTCAGGACCACACACACCCCTGGGGGAACTCGGTAGGGTTGAGGGGTCAGGACCATACACACCCCCCGGGGAACTCGGTAGGGTTGAGGGGTCAGGACCACACACACCCCTGGGGGACTCGGTAGGATTGAGGGGTCAGGACCACACACAACCCCCGGGGGAACTCGGTAGGGTTGAGGGGTCAGGACCATACACAGCCCCCGGGGGGATGGTTGGGTTGAGGGGTCAGGAACACACAGACCCCCGGGGGAACTCGGTAGGGTTGAGGGGTCAGGACCACACACACCCCCGGGGGAAACGGTAGGATTGAGGGGTCAGGACCATACACACACCCCCGGGGAATCGGTAGGGTTGAGGGGTCAGGACCACACACACCCTCAGGGGGAACTCGGTAGGGTTGAGGGGTCAGGACCACACACAACCCCCGGGGGAACTCGGTAGGGTTGAGGGGTCAGGAACACACACACCCCCGGGGGGAACTCGGTAGGGTTGAGGGGTCAGGACCACACACATCCCCCCAGGGAACTCGGTAGTGTTGAGGGGTCAGGACCACACACATCCCCCCAGGGAACTCGGTAGGGTTGAGGGGTCAGGACCATACACACCCCTGGGGGAACTCGGTAGGGTTGACGGGTCAGGACCACACACACCCCCGGGGGGACTCGGTAGGGTTGAGGGGTCAGGACCATACACACCCCTGGGGGAACTCGGTAGGGTTGAGGGGTCAGGACCACACACACCCCCGGGGGGACTCGGTAGGGTTGAGGGGTCAGGACCACACACACCCCCCGGGTAACTCGGTAGGGTTGAGGGGTCAGGACCACACACACCCTCAGGGGAAACTCGGTTGGGTTGAGGGGTCAGGAACACACAGACCCCCGGGGGAACTCGGTAGGGTTGAGGGGTCAGGACCACACACAACCCCCGGGGGAACTCGGTAGGGTTGAGGGTCAGGACCATACACACACCCCCGGGGAATCGGTAGTGTTGAGGGGTCAGGACCACACACACCCTCAGGGGGAACTCGGTAGGGTTGAGGGGTCAGGAACACACACACCCCCGGGGGGAACTCGGTAGGGTTGAGGGGTCAGGACCACACACATCCCCCCAGGGAACTCGGTAGGGTTGAGGGGTCAGGACCACACACATCCCCCCAGGGAACTCGGTAGGGTTGAGGGGTCAGGACCATACACACACCCCCGGGGAATCGGTAGGGTTGAGGGGTCAGGACCACACACACCCTCAGGGGGAACTCGGTACGGTTGAGGGATCAGGACCACACACACCCCCCGGGGGAACTCGGTAGGGTTGAGGGGTCAGGACCACACACACCCCCCAGGGAACTCGGTAGGGTTGAGGGGTCAGGAACACACACACCCCCCGGGGGGACGGTAGGGTTGAGGGGTCAGGAACACACACACCCCTGGGGGACTCGGTAGGGTTGAGGGGTCAGGAACACACACACCCCCCGGGGAACTCGGTAGGGTTGAGGGGTCAGGAACACACACACCCCCGTGGGGACTCGGTAAGGTTGAGGGGTCAGGAACACACACACCCCTGGGGGGACTCGGTAGGGTTGAGGGGTCAGGACCACACACACCCCCGGGGGAACGGTAGGGTTGAGGGGTCAGGACCACACACACCCCTGGGGGAACTCGGTAGGGTTGAGGGGTCAGGACCACACACAACCCCCGGGGGAACTCGGTAGGGTTGAGGGGTCAGGACCATACACAGCCCCCGGGGGGATGGTTGGGTTGAGGGGTCAGGAACACACAGACCCCCGGGGGGAACTCGGTAGGGTTGAGGGGTCAGGACCACACACATCCCCCCAGGGAACTCGGTAGGGTTGAGGGGTCAGGACCACACACATCCCCCCAGGGAACTCGGTAGGGTTGAGGGGTCAGGACCATACACACACCCCCGGGGAATCGGTAGGGTTGAGGGGTCAGGACCACACACACCCTCAGGGGGAACTCGGTAGGGTTGAGGGGTCAGGAACACACACACCCCCGTGGGGACTCGGTAGGGTTGAGGGGTCAGGACCACACACACCCCAGGGGGGACTCGGTAGGGTTGAGGGGTCAGGACCACACACACCCCCGGGGGGACTCGGTAGGGTTGAGGGGTCAGGACCATACACACCCCCCGGGGAACTCGGTACGGTTGAGGGGTCAGGACCACACACACCCTCAGGGGGGAACTCGGTACGGTTGAGGGATCAGGACCACACACACCCCCCGGGGGAACTCGGTAGTGTTGAGGGGTCAGGACCACACACACCCCCCAGGGAACTCGGTAGGGTTGAGGGGTCAGGAACACACACACCCCCCGGGGGGACGGTAGGGTTGAGGGGTCAGGAACACACACACCCCTGGGGGACTCGGTAGGGTTGAGAGGTCAGGAACACACACACCCCCCGGGGAACTCGGTAGGGTTGAGGGGTCAGGAACACACACACCCCCGTGGGGACTCGGTAAGGTTGAGGGGTCAGGAACACACACACCCCTGGGGGGACTCGGTAGGGTTGAGGGGTCAGGACCACACACACCCCCGGGGGAACGGTAGGGTTGAGGGGTCAGGACCACACACACCCCTGGGGGAACTCGGTAGGGTTGAGGGGTCAGGACCACACACAACCCCCGGGGGAACTCGGTAGGGTTGAGGGGTCAGGACCATACACAGCCCCCGGGGGGATGGTTGGGTTGAGGGGTCAGGAACACACAGACCCCAGGGGGAACTCGGTAGGGTTGAGGGGTCAGGACCACACACACCCCCCGGGGAACTCGGTAGGGTTGAGGGGTCAGGACCACACACACCCTCAGGGGAAACTCGGTTGGGTTGAGGGGTCAGGAACACACAGACCCCCGGGGGAACTCGGTAGGGTTGAGGGGTCAGGACCACACACAACCCCCAGGGGAACTCGGTAGGGTTGAGGGGTCAGGACCATACACACACCCCCGGGGAATCGGTAGGGTTGAGGGGTCAGGACCACACACACCCCTGGGGGAACTCGGTAGGGTTGAGGGGTCAGGACCATACACACCCCCCGGGGAACTCGGTAGGGTTGAGGGGTCAGGACCACACACACCCCTGGGGGACTCGGTAGGATTGAGGGGTCAGGACCACACACAACCCCCGGGGGAACTCGGTAGGGTTGAGGGGTCAGGACCATACACAGCCCCCGGGGGGATGGTTGGGTTGAGGGGTCAGGAACACACAGACCCCCGGGGGAACTCGGTAGGGTTGAGGGGTCAGGACCACACACACCCCCGGGGGAAACGGTAGGATTGAGGGGTCAGGACCATACACACACCCCCGGGGAATGGGTAGGGTTGAGGGGTCAGGACCACACACACCCTCAGGGGGAACTCGGTAGGGTTGAGGGGTCAGGACCACACACAACCCCCGGGGGAACTCGGTAGGGTTGAGGGGTCAGGAACACACACACCCCCGGGGGGAACTCGGTAGGGTTGAGGGGTCAGGACCACACACATCCCCCCAGGGAACTCGGTAGTGTTGAGGGGTCAGGACCACACACATCCCCCCAGGGAACTCGGTAGGGTTGAGGGGTCAGGACCATACACACCCCTGGGGGAACTCGGTAGGGTTGACGGGTCAGGACCACACACACCCCCGGGGGGACTCGGTAGGGTTGAGGGGTCAGGACCATACACACCCCTGGGGGAACTCGGTAGGGTTGAGGGGTCAGGACCACACACACCCCCGGGGGGACTCGGTAGGGTTGAGGGGTCAGGACCACACACACCCCCCGGGTAACTCGGTAGGGTTGAGGGGTCAGGACCACACACACCCTCAGGGGAAACTCGGTTGGGTTGAGGGGTCAGGAACACACAGACCCCCGGGGGAACTCGGTAGGGTTGAGGGGTCAGGACCACACACAACCCCCGGGGGAACTCGGTAGGGTTGAGGGTCAGGACCATACACACACCCCCGGGGAATCGGTAGTGTTGAGGGGTCAGGACCACACACACCCTCAGGGGGAACTCGGTAGGGTTGAGGGGTCAGGAACACACACACCCCCGGGGGGAACTCGGTAGGGTTGAGGGGTCAGGACCACACACATCCCCCCAGGGAACTCGGTAGGGTTGAGGGGTCAGGACCACACACATCCCCCCAGGGAACTCGGTAGGGTTGAGGGGTCAGGACCATACACACACCCCCGGGGAATCGGTAGGGTTGAGGGGTCAGGACCACACACACCCTCAGGGGGAACTCGGTACGGTTGAGGGATCAGGACCACACACACCCCCCGGGGGAACTCGGTAGGGTTGAGGGGTCAGGACCACACACACCCCCCAGGGAACTCGGTAGGGTTGAGGGGTCAGGAACACACACACCCCCCGGGGGGACGGTAGGGTTGAGGGGTCAGGAACACACACACCCCTGGGGGACTCGGTAGGGTTGAGGGGTCAGGAACACACACACCCCCCGGGGAACTCGGTAGGGTTGAGGGGTCAGGAACACACACACCCCCGTGGGGACTCGGTAAGGTTGAGGGGTCAGGAACACACACACCCCTGGGGGGACTCGGTAGGGTTGAGGGGTCAGGACCACACACACCCCCGGGGGAACGGTAGGGTTGAGGGGTCAGGACCACACACACCCCTGGGGGACTCGGTAGGATTGAGGGGTCAGGACCACACACAACCCCCGGGGGAACTCGGTAGGGTTGAGGGGTCAGGACCATACACAGCCCCCGGGGGGATGGTTGGGTTGAGGGGTCAGGAACACACAGACCCCCGGGGGAACTCGGTAGGGTTGAGGGGTCAGGACCACACACACCCCCGGGGGAAACGGTAGGATTGAGGGGTCAGGACCATACACACACCCCCGGGGAATCGGTAGGGTTGAGGGGTCAGGACCACACACACCCTCAGGGGGAACTCGGTAGGGTTGAGGGGTCAGGACCACACACAACCCCCGGGGGAACTCGGTAGGGTTGAGGGGTCAGGAACACACACACCCCCGGGGGGAACTCGGTAGGGTTGAGGGGTCAGGACCACACACATCCCCCCAGGGAACTCGGTAGTGTTGAGGGGTCAGGACCACACACATCCCCCCAGGGAACTCGGTAGGGTTGAGGGGTCAGGACCATACACACCCCTGGGGGAACTCGGTAGGGTTGACGGGTCAGGACCACACACACCCCCGGGGGGACTCGGTAGGGTTGAGGGGTCAGGACCATACACACCCCTGGGGGAACTCGGTAGGGTTGAGGGGTCAGGACCACACACACCCCCGGGGGGACTCGGTAGGGTTGAGGGGTCAGGACCACACACACCCCCCGGGTAACTCGGTAGGGTTGAGGGGTCAGGACCACACACACCCTCAGGGGAAACTCGGTTGGGTTGAGGGGTCAGGAACACACAGACCCCCGGGGGAACTCGGTAGGGTTGAGGGGTCAGGACCACACACAACCCCCGGGGGAACTCGGTAGGGTTGAGGGTCAGGACCATACACACACCCCCGGGGAATCGGTAGTGTTGAGGGGTCAGGACCACACACACCCTCAGGGGGAACTCGGTAGGGTTGAGGGGTCAGGAACACACACACCCCCGGGGGGAACTCGGTAGGGTTGAGGGGTCAGGACCACACACATCCCCCCAGGGAACTCGGTAGGGTTGAGGGGTCAGGACCACACACATCCCCCCAGGGAACTCGGTAGGGTTGAGGGGTCAGGACCATACACACACCCCCGGGGAATCGGTAGGGTTGAGGGGTCAGGACCACACACACCCTCAGGGGGAACTCGGTACGGTTGAGGGATCAGGACCACACACACCCCCCGGGGGAACTCGGTAGGGTTGAGGGGTCAGGACCACACACACCCCCCAGGGAACTCGGTAGGGTTGAGGGGTCAGGAACACACACACCCCCCGGGGGGACGGTAGGGTTGAGGGGTCAGGAACACACACACCCCTGGGGGACTCGGTAGGGTTGAGGGGTCAGGAACACACACACCCCCCGGGGAACTCGGTAGGGTTGAGGGGTCAGGAACACACACACCCCCGTGGGGACTCGGTAAGGTTGAGGGGTCAGGAACACACACACCCCTGGGGGGACTCGGTAGGGTTGAGGGGTCAGGACCACACACACCCCCGGGGGAACGGTAGGGTTGAGGGGTCAGGACCACACACACCCCTGGGGGAACTCGGTAGGGTTGAGGGGTCAGGACCACACACAACCCCCGGGGGAACTCGGTAGGGTTGAGGGGTCAGGACCATACACAGCCCCCGGGGGGATGGTTGGGTTGAGGGGTCAGGAACACACAGACCCCCGGGGGGAACTCGGTAGGGTTGAGGGGTCAGGACCACACACATCCCCCCAGGGAACTCGGTAGGGTTGAGGGGTCAGGACCACACACATCCCCCCAGGGAACTCGGTAGGGTTGAGGGGTCAGGACCATACACACACCCCCGGGGAATCGGTAGGGTTGAGGGGTCAGGACCACACACACCCTCAGGGGGAACTCGGTAGGGTTGAGGGGTCAGGAACACACACACCCCCGTGGGGACTCGGTAGGGTTGAGGGGTCAGGACCACACACACCCCAGGGGGGACTCGGTAGGGTTGAGGGGTCAGGACCACACACACCCCCGGGGGGACTCGGTAGGGTTGAGGGGTCAGGACCATACACACCCCCCGGGGAACTCGGTACGGTTGAGGGGTCAGGACCACACACACCCTCAGGGGGGAACTCGGTACGGTTGAGGGATCAGGACCACACACACCCCCCGGGGGAACTCGGTAGTGTTGAGGGGTCAGGACCACACACACCCCCCAGGGAACTCGGTAGGGTTGAGGGGTCAGGAACACACACACCCCCCGGGGGGACGGTAGGGTTGAGGGGTCAGGAACACACACACCCCTGGGGGACTCGGTAGGGTTGAGAGGTCAGGAACACACACACCCCCCGGGGAACTCGGTAGGGTTGAGGGGTCAGGAACACACACACCCCCGTGGGGACTCGGTAAGGTTGAGGGGTCAGGAACACACACACCCCTGGGGGGACTCGGTAGGGTTGAGGGGTCAGGACCACACACACCCCCGGGGGAACGGTAGGGTTGAGGGGTCAGGACCACACACACCCCTGGGGGAACTCGGTAGGGTTGAGGGGTCAGGACCACACACAACCCCCGGGGGAACTCGGTAGGGTTGAGGGGTCAGGACCATACACAGCCCCCGGGGGGATGGTTGGGTTGAGGGGTCAGGAACACACAGACCCCAGGGGGAACTCGGTAGGGTTGAGGGGTCAGGACCACACACACCCCCCGGGGAACTCGGTAGGGTTGAGGGGTCAGGACCACACACACCCTCAGGGGAAACTCGGTTGGGTTGAGGGGTCAGGAACACACAGACCCCCGGGGGAACTCGGTAGGGTTGAGGGGTCAGGACCACACACAACCCCCAGGGGAACTCGGTAGGGTTGAGGGGTCAGGACCATACACACACCCCCGGGGAATCGGTAGGGTTGAGGGGTCAGGACCACACACACCCCTGGGGGAACTCGGTAGGGTTGAGGGGTCAGGACCATACACACCCCCCGGGGAACTCGGTAGGGTTGAGGGGTCAGGACCACACACACCCCTGGGGGACTCGGTAGGATTGAGGGGTCAGGACCACACACAACCCCCGGGGGAACTCGGTAGGGTTGAGGGGTCAGGACCATACACAGCCCCCGGGGGGATGGTTGGGTTGAGGGGTCAGGAACACACAGACCCCCGGGGGAACTCGGTAGGGTTGAGGGGTCAGGACCACACACACCCCCGGGGGAAACGGTAGGATTGAGGGGTCAGGACCATACACACACCCCCGGGGAATCGGTAGGGTTGAGGGGTCAGGACCACACACACCCTCAGGGGGAACTCGGTAGGGTTGAGGGGTCAGGACCACACACAACCCCCGGGGGAACTCGGTAGGGTTGAGGGGTCAGGAACACACACACCCCCGGGGGGAACTCGGTAGGGTTGAGGGGTCAGGACCACACACATCCCCCCAGGGAACTCGGTAGTGTTGAGGGGTCAGGACCACACACATCCCCCCAGGGAACTCGGTAGGGTTGAGGGGTCAGGACCATACACACCCCTGGGGGAACTCGGTAGGGTTGACGGGTCAGGACCACACACACCCCCGGGGGGACTCGGTAGGGTTGAGGGGTCAGGACCATACACACCCCTGGGGGAACTCGGTAGGGTTGAGGGGTCAGGACCACACACACCCCCGGGGGGACTCGGTAGGGTTGAGGGGTCAGGACCACACACACCCCCCGGGTAACTCGGTAGGGTTGAGGGGTCAGGACCACACACACCCTCAGGGGAAACTCGGTTGGGTTGAGGGGTCAGGAACACACAGACCCCCGGGGGAACTCGGTAGGGTTGAGGGGTCAGGACCACACACAACCCCCGGGGGAACTCGGTAGGGTTGAGGGTCAGGACCATACACACACCCCCGGGGAATCGGTAGTGTTGAGGGGTCAGGACCACACACACCCTCAGGGGGAACTCGGTAGGGTTGAGGGGTCAGGAACACACACACCCCCGGGGGGAACTCGGTAGGGTTGAGGGGTCAGGACCACACACATCCCCCCAGGGAACTCGGTAGGGTTGAGGGGTCAGGACCACACACATCCCCCCAGGGAACTCGGTAGGGTTGAGGGGTCAGGACCATACACACACCCCCGGGGAATCGGTAGGGTTGAGGGGTCAGGACCACACACACCCTCAGGGGGAACTCGGTACGGTTGAGGGATCAGGACCACACACACCCCCCGGGGGAACTCGGTAGGGTTGAGGGGTCAGGACCACACACACCCCCCAGGGAACTCGGTAGGGTTGAGGGGTCAGGAACACACACACCCCCCGGGGGGACGGTAGGGTTGAGGGGTCAGGAACACACACACCCCTGGGGGACTCGGTAGGGTTGAGGGGTCAGGAACACACACACCCCCCGGGGAACTCGGTAGGGTTGAGGGGTCAGGAACACACACACCCCCGTGGGGACTCGGTAAGGTTGAGGGGTCAGGAACACACACACCCCTGGGGGGACTCGGTAGGGTTGAGGGGTCAGGACCACACACACCCCCGGGGGAACGGTAGGGTTGAGGGGTCAGGACCACACACACCCCTGGGGGAACTCGGTAGGGTTGAGGGGTCAGGACCACACACAACCCCCGGGGGAACTCGGTAGGGTTGAGGGGTCAGGACCATACACAGCCCCCGGGGGGATGGTTGGGTTGAGGGGTCAGGAACACACAGACCCCCGGGGGGAACTCGGTAGGGTTGAGGGGTCAGGACCACACACATCCCCCCAGGGAACTCGGTAGGGTTGAGGGGTCAGGACCACACACATCCCCCCAGGGAACTCGGTAGGGTTGAGGGGTCAGGACCATACACACACCCCCGGGGAATCGGTAGGGTTGAGGGGTCAGGACCACACACACCCTCAGGGGGAACTCGGTAGGGTTGAGGGGTCAGGAACACACACACCCCCGTGGGGACTCGGTAGGGTTGAGGGGTCAGGACCACACACACCCCCGGGGGGACTCGGTAGGGTTGAGGGGTCAGGACCACACACACCCCCGGGGGGACTCGGTAGGGTTGAGGGGTCAGGACCATACACACCCCCCGGGGAACTCGGTACGGTTGAGGGGTCAGGACCACACACACCCTCAGGGGGGAACTCGGTACGGTTGAGGGATCAGGACCACACACACCCCCCGGGGGAACTCGGTAGGGTTGAGGGGTCAGGACCACACACACCCCCCAGGGAACTCGGTAGGGTTCAGGGGTCAGGAACACACACACCCCCCGGGGGGACGGTAGGGTTGAGGGGTCAGGAACACACACACCCCTGGGGGACTCGGTAGGGTTGAGGGGTCAGGAACACACACACCCCCCGGGGAACTCGGTAGGGTTGAGGGGTCAGGAACACACACACCACCGTGGGGACTCGGTAAGGTTGAGGGGTCAGGAACACACACACCCCTGGGGGGACTCGGTAGGGTTGAGGGGTCAGGACCACACACACCCCCGGGGGAACGGTAGGGTTGAGGGGTCAGGACCACACACACCCCTGGGGGAACTCGGTAGGGTTGAGGGGTCAGGACCACACACAACCCCCGGGGGAACTCGGTAGGGTTGAGGGGTCAGGACCATACACAGCCCCCGGGGGGATGGTTGGGTTGAGGGGTCAGGAACACACAGACCCCAGGGGGAACTCGGTAGGGTTGAGGGGTCAGGACCACACACACCCCCCGGGGAACTCGGTAGGGTTGAGGGGTCAGGACCACACACACCCTCAGGGGAAACTCGGTTGGGTTGAGGGGTCAGGAACACACAGACCCCCGGGGGAACTCGGTAGGGTTGAGGGGTCAGGACCACACACAACCCCCAGGGGAACTCGGTAGGGTTGAGGGGTCAGGACCATACACACACCCCCGGGGAATCGGTAGGGTTGAGGGGTCAGGACCACACACACCCTCAGGGGGAACTCGGTAGGGTTGAGGGGTCAGGACCACACACAACCCCCGGGGGAACTCGGTAGGGTTGAGGGGTCAGGAACACACACACCCCCGGGGGGAACTCGGTAGGGTTGAGGGGTCAGGACCACAAACATCCCCCCGGGGAACTCGGTAGGGTTGAGGGGTCAGGACCATACACACCCCCCGGGGAACTCGGTAGGGTTGAGGGGTCAGGACCACACACACCCCCGGGGGGACTCGGTAGGGTTGAGGGGTCAGGACCATACACACCCCTGGGGGAACTCGGTAGGGTTGAAGGGTCAGGACCACACACACCCTCAGGGGAAACTCGGTAGGGTTGAGGGGTCAGGACCACACACACCCCCCGGGGAATCGGTAGGGTTGAGGGGTCAGGACCACACACACCCCCCGGGGAATCGGTAGGGTTGAGGGGTCAGGACCACACACACCCCTGGGGGAACTCGGTAGGGTTGAGGGGTCAGGGACACACACACCCCCGGGGGAACTCGGTAGGTTGAGGGGTCAGGACCATACACACCCCTGGGGGAACTCGGTAGGGTTGAGGGGTCAGGAACACACACACCCCCGGGGGAACTCGGTAGGGTTGAGGGGTCAGGACCACACACACCCCCCCGGGGAACTCGGTAGGGTTGAGGGGTCAGGACCACACACACCCCCCCGGGGAACTCGGTAGGGTTGAGGGGTCAGGACCACACACACCCCCGGGGAACTCGGTAGGGTTGAGGGGTCAGGACCACACACACCCCCGGGGGGACGGTAGGGTTGAGGGGTCAGGAACACACAGACACCCCGGGGAACTCGGTAGGGTTGAGGGGTCAGGACCACACACACTCTCAGGGGAAACTCGGTAGGGTTGAGGGGTCAGGAACACACACACCCCCCGGGGGGACGGTAGGGTTGAGGGGTCAGGAACACACACACCCCTGGGGGACTCGGTAGGGTTGAGGGGTCAGGAACACACACACCCCCCGGGGAACTCGGTAGGGTTGAGGAGTCAGGAACACACACACCCCCGTGGGGACTCGGTAAGGTTGAGGGGTCAGGAACACACACACCCCTGGGGGGACTCGGTAGGGTTCAGGGGTCAGGACCACACACACCCCCGGGGGAACTCGGTAGGGTTGAGGTGTCAGGACCACACACACCCGTGGGGGAACTCGGTAGGGTTGAGGGGTCAGGACCACACACACCCCCGGGGGGACTCGGTAGGGTTGAGGGGTCAGGACCACACACACCCCTGGGGGAACTCGGTAGGGTTGAGGGGTCAGGACCATACACACCCCCCGGGGAACTCGGTAGGGTTGAGGGGTCAGGACCACACACACCCCTGGGGGACTCGGTAGGATTGAGGGGTCAGGACCACACACAACCCCCGGGGGAACTCGGTAGGGTTGAGGGGTCAGGACCATACACAGCCCCCGGGGGGATGGTTGGGTTGAGGGGTCAGGAACACACAGACCCCCGGGGGAACTCGGTAGGGTTGAGGGGTCAGGACCACACACACCCCCGGGGGAAACGGTAGGATTGAGGGGTCAGGACCATACACACACCCCCGGGGAATCGGTACGGTTGAGGGGTCAGGACCACACACACCCTCAGGGGGAACTCGGTAGGGTTGAGGGGTCAGAACCACACACAACCCCCGGGGGAACAAGGTAGGGTTGAGGGGTCAGGAACACACACACCCCCGGGGGGAACTCGGTAGGGTTGAGGGGTCAGGACCACACACACCCCCGGGGGGAACTCGGTAGGGTTGAGGGGTCAGGACCACACACATCCCCCCAGGGAACTCGGTAGGGTTGAGGGGTCAGGACCACACACATCCCCCCAGGGAACTCGGTAGGGTTGAGGGGTCAGGACCATACACACCCCTGGGGGAACTCGGTAGGGTTGACGGGTCAGGACCACACACACCCCCGGGGGGACTCGGTAGGGTTGAGGGGTCAGGACCATACACACCCCTGGGGGAACTCGGTAGGGTTGAGGGGTCAGGACCACACACACCCCCGGGGGGACTCGGTAGGGTTGAGGGGTCAGGACCACACACACCCCCCGGGTAACTCGGTAGGGTTGAGGGGTCAGGACCACACACACCCTCAGGGGAAACTCGGTTGGGTTGAGGGGTCAGGAACACACAGACCCCCGGGGGAACTCGGTAGGGTTGAGGGGTCAGGACCACACACAACCCCCGGGGGAACTCGGTAGGGTTGAGGGGTCAGGACCATACACACACCCCCGGGGAATCGGTAGTGTTGAGGGGTCAGGACCACACACACCCTCAGGGGGAACTCGGTAGGGTTGAGGGGTCAGGAACACACACACCCCCGGGGGGAACTCGGTAGGGTTGAGGGGTCAGGACCACACACATCCCCCCAGGGAACTCGGTAGGGTTGAGGGGTCAGGACCACACACATCCCCCCAGGGAACTCGGTAGGGTTGAGGGGTCAGGACCATACACACACCCCCGGGGAATCGGTAGGGTTGAGGGGTCAGGACCACACACACCCTCAGGGGGAACTCGGTAGGGTTGAGGGGTCAGGAACACACACACCCCCGTGGGGACTCGGTAGGGTTGAGGGGTCAGGACCACACACACCCCCGGGGGGACTCGGTAGGGTTGAGGGGTCAGGACCACACACACCCCCGGGGGGACTCGGTAGGGTTGAGGGGTCAGGACCATACACACCCCCCGGGGAACTCGGTACGGTTGAGGGGTCAGGACCACACACACCCACAGGGGGGAACTCGGTACGGTTGAGGGATCAGGACCACACACACCCCCCGGGGGAACTCGGTAGGGTTGAGGGGTCAGGACCACACACACCCCCCAGGGAACTCGGTAGGGTTGAGGGGTCAGAACCATACACACCCCCTGGGGAACTCGGTAGGGTTGAGGGGTCAGGACCATACACACCCCCTGGGGAACTCGGTAGGGTTGAGGGGTCAGGACCACACACACCCCTGGGGGACTCGGTAGGATTGAGGGGTCAGGACCACACACAACCCCCGGGGGAACTCGGTAGGGTTGAGGGGTCAGGACCATACACAGCCCCCGGGGGTATGGTTGGGTTGAGGGGTCAGGAACACACAGACCCCCGGGGGAACTCGGTAGGGTTGAGGGGTCAGGACCACACACACCCCCGGGGGAAACGGTAGGATTGAGGGGTCAGGACCATACACACACCCCCGGGGAATCGGTAGGGTTGAGGGGTCAGGACCACGCACACCCTCAGGGGGAACTCGGTAGGGTTGAGGGGTCAGGACCACACACAACCCCCGGGGGAACTCGGTAGGGTTGAGGGGTCAGGAACACACACACCCCCGGGGGGAACTCGGTAGGGTTGAGGGGTCAGGACCACACACATCCCCCCAGGGAACTCGGTAGTGTTGAGGGGTCAGGACCACACACATCCCCCCAGGGAACTCGGTAGGGTTGAGGGGTCAGGACCATACACAGCCCCCGGGGGGATGGTTGGGTTGAGGGGTCAGGAACACACAGACCCCCGGGGGAACTCGGTAGGGTTGAGGGGTCAGGACCACACACACCCCCGGGGGAAACGGTAGGATTGAGGGGTCAGGACCATACACACACCCCCGGGGAATCGGTAGGGTTGAGGGGTCAGGACCACACACACCCTCAGGGGGAACTCGGTAGGGTTGAGGGGTCAGGACCACACACACCCCTGGGGGAACTCGGTAGGGTTGACGGGTCAGGACCACACACACCCCCGGGGGGACTCGGTAGGGTTGAGGGGTCAGGACCATACACACCCCTGGGGGAACTCGGTAGGGTTGAGGGGTCAGGACCACACACACCCCCGGGGGGACTCGGTAGGGTTGAGGGGTCAGGACCACACACACCCCCCGGGTAACTCGGTAGGGTTGAGGGGTCAGGACCACACACACCCTCAGGGGAAACTCGGTTGGGTTGAGGGGTCAGGAACACACAGACCCCCGGGGGAACTCGGTAGGGTTGAGGGGTCAGGACCACACACAACCCCCGGGGGAACTCGGTAGGGTTGAGGGTCAGGACCATACACACACCCCCGGGGAATCGGTAGTGTTGAGGGGTCAGGACCACACACACCCTCAGGGGGAACTCGGTAGGGTTGAGGGGTCAGGAACACACACACCCCCGGGGGGAACTCGGTAGGGTTGAGGGGTCAGGACCACACACATCCCCCCAGGGAACTCGGTAGGGTTGAGGGGTCAGGACCACACACATCCCCCCAGGGAACTCGGTAGGGTTGAGGGGTCAGGACCATACACACACCCCCGGGGAATCGGTAGGGTTGAGGGGTCAGGACCACACACACCCTCAGGGGGAACTCGGTACGGTTGAGGGATCAGGACCACACACACCCCCCGGGGGAACTCGGTAGGGTTGAGGGGTCAGGACCACACACACCCCCCAGGGAACTCGGTAGGGTTGAGGGGTCAGGAACACACACACCCCCCGGGGGGACGGTAGGGTTGAGGGGTCAGGAACACACACACCCCTGGGGGACTCGGTAGGGTTGAGGGGTCAGGAACACACACACCCCCCGGGGAACTCGGTAGGGTTGAGGGGTCAGGAACACACACACCCCCGTGGGGACTCGGTAAGGTTGAGGGGTCAGGAACACACACACCCCTGGGGGGACTCGGTAGGGTTGAGGGGTCAGGACCACACACACCCCCGGGGGAACGGTAGGGTTGAGGGGTCAGGACCACACACACCCCTGGGGGAACTCGGTAGGGTTGAGGGGTCAGGACCACACACAACCCCCGGGGGAACTCGGTAGGGTTGAGGGGTCAGGACCATACACAGCCCCCGGGGGGATGGTTGGGTTGAGGGGTCAGGAACACACAGACCCCCGGGGGGAACTCGGTAGGGTTGAGGGGTCAGGACCACACACATCCCCCCAGGGAACTCGGTAGGGTTGAGGGGTCAGGACCACACACATCCCCCCAGGGAACTCGGTAGGGTTGAGGGGTCAGGACCATACACACACCCCCGGGGAATCGGTAGGGTTGAGGGGTCAGGACCACACACACCCTCAGGGGGAACTCGGTAGGGTTGAGGGGTCAGGAACACACACACCCCCGTGGGGACTCGGTAGGGTTGAGGGGTCAGGACCACACACACCCCCGGGGGGACTCGGTAGGGTTGAGGGGTCAGGACCACACACACCCCCGGGGGGACTCGGTAGGGTTGAGGGGTCAGGACCATACACACCCCCCGGGGAACTCGGTACGGTTGAGGGGTCAGGACCACACACACCCTCAGGGGGGAACTCGGTACGGTTGAGGGATCAGGACCACACACACCCCCCGGGGGAACTCGGTAGGGTTGAGGGGTCAGGACCACACACACCCCCCAGGGAACTCGGTAGGGTTGAGGGGTCAGGAACACACACACCCCCCGGGGGGACGGTAGGGTTGAGGGGTCAGGAACACACACACCCCTGGGGGACTCGGTAGGGTTGAGGGGTCAGGAACACACACACCCCCCGGGGAACTCGGTAGGGTTGAGGGGTCAGGAACACACACACCCCCGTGGGGACTCGGTAAGGTTGAGGGGTCAGGAACACACACACCCCTGGGGGGACTCGGTAGGGTTGAGGGGTCAGGACCACACACACCCCCGGGGGAACGGTAGGGTTGAGGGGTCAGGACCACACACACCCCTGGGGGAACTCGGTAGGGTTGAGGGGTCAGGACCACACACAACCCCCGGGGGAACTCGGTAGGGTTGAGGGGTCAGGACCATACACAGCCCCCGGGGGGATGGTTGGGTTGAGGGGTCAGGAACACACAGACCCCAGGGGGAACTCGGTAGGGTTGAGGGGTCAGGACCACACACACCCCCCGGGGAACTCGGTAGGGTTGAGGGGTCAGGACCACACACACCCTCAGGGGAAACTCGGTTGGGTTGAGGGGTCAGGAACACACAGACCCCCGGGGGAACTCGGTAGGGTTGAGGGGTCAGGACCACACACAACCCCCAGGGGAACTCGGTAGGGTTGAGGGGTCAGGACCATACACACACCCCCGGGGAATCGGTAGGGTTGAGGGGTCAGGACCACACACACCCTCAGGGGGAACTCGGTAGGGTTGAGGGGTCAGGACCACACACAACCCCCGGGGGAACTCGGTAGGGTTGAGGGGTCAGGAACACACACACCCCCGGGGGGAACTCGGTAGGGTTGAGGGGTCAGGACCACAAACATCCCCCCAGGGAACTCGGTAGGGTTGAGGGGTCAGGACCATACACACCCCCCGGGGAACTCGGTAGGGTTGAGGGGTCAGGACCACACACACCCCCGGGGGGACTCGGTAGGGTTGAGGGGTCAGGACCATACACACCCCTGGGGGAACTCGGTAGGGTTGAGGGGTCAGGACCACACACACCCTCAGGGGAAACTCGGTAGGGTTGAGGGGTCAGGACCACACACACCCCCCGGGGAATCGGTAGGGTTGAGGGGTCAGGACCACACACACCCCCCGGGGAATCGGTAGGGTTGAGGGGTCAGGACCACACACACCCCTGGGGGAACTCGGTAGGGTTGAGGGGTCAGGGACACACACACCCCCGGGGGAACTCGGTAGGTTGAGGGGTCAGGACCATACACACCCCTGGGGGAACTCGGTAGGGTTGAGGGGTCAGGAACACACACACCCCCGGGGGAACTCGGTAGGGTTGAGGGGTCAGGACCACACACACCCCCCCGGGGAACTCGGTAGGGTTGAGGGGTCAGGACCACACACACCCCCCCGGGGAACTCGGTAGGGTTGAGGGGTCAGGACCACACACACCCCCGGGGAACTCGGTAGGGTTGAGGGGTCAGGACCACACACACCCCCGGGGGGACGGTAGGGTTGAGGGGTCAGGAACACACAGACACCCCGGGGAACTCGGTAGGGTTGAGGGGTCAGGACCACACACACTCTCAGGGGAAACTCGGTAGGGTTGAGGGGTCAGGAACACACACACCCCCCGGGGGGACGGTAGGGTTGAGGGGTCAGGAACACACACACCCCTGGGGGACTCGGTAGGGTTGAGGGGTCAGGAACACACACACCCCCCGGGGAACTCGGTAGGGTTGAGGAGTCAGGAACACACACACCCCCGTGGGGACTCGGTAAGGTTGAGGGGTCAGGAACACACACACCCCTGGGGGGACTCGGTAGGGTTGAGGGGTCAGGACCACACACACCCCCGGGGGAACTCGGTAGGGTTGAGGTGTCAGGACCACACACACCCGTGGGGGAACTCGGTAGGGTTGAGGGGTCAGGACCACACACACCCCCGGGGGGACTCGGTAGGGTTGAGGGGTCAGGACCACACACACCCCTGGGGGAACTCGGTAGGGTTGAGGGGTCAGGACCATACACACCCCCCGGGGAACTCGGTAGGGTTGAGGGGTCAGGACCACACACACCCCTGGGGGACTCGGTAGGATTGAGGGGTCAGGACCACACACAACCCCCGGGGGAACTCGGTAGGGTTGAGGGGTCAGGACCATACACAGCCCCCGGGGGGATGGTTGGGTTGAGGGGTCAGGAACACACAGACCCCCGGGGGAACTCGGTAGGGTTGAGGGGTCAGGACCACACACACCCCCGGGGGAAACGGTAGGATTGAGGGGTCAGGACCATACACACACCCCCGGGGAATCGGTAGGGTTGAGGGGTCAGGACCACACACACCCTCAGGGGGAACTCGGTAGGGTTGAGGGGTCAGAACCACACACAACCCCCGGGGGAACAAGGTAGGGTTGAGGGGTCAGGAACACACACACCCCCGGGGGGAACTCGGTAGGGTTGAGGGGTCAGGACCACACACACCCCCGGGGGGAACTCGGTAGGGTTGAGGGGTCAGGACCACACACATCCCCCCAGGGAACTCGGTAGGGTTGAGGGGTCAGGACCACACACATCCCCCCAGGGAACTCGGTAGGGTTCAGGGGTCAGGACCATACACACCCCTGGGGGAACTCGGTAGGGTTGACGGGTCAGGACCACACACACCCCCGGGGGGACTCGGTAGGGTTGAGGGGTCAGGACCATACACACCCCTGGGGGAACTCGGTAGGGTTGAGGGGTCAGGACCACACACACCCCCGGGGGGACTCGGTAGGGTTGAGGGGTCAGGACCACACACACCCCCCGGGTAACTCGGTAGGGTTGAGGGGTCAGGACCACACACACCCTCAGGGGAAACTCGGTTGGGTTGAGGGGTCAGGAACACACAGACCCCCGGGGGAACTCGGTAGGGTTGAGGGGTCAGGACCACACACAACCCCCGGGGGAACTCGGTAGGGTTGAGGGGTCAGGACCATACACACACCCCCGGGGAATCGGTAGTGTTGAGGGGTCAGGACCACACACACCCTCAGGGGGAACTCGGTAGGGTTGAGGGGTCAGGAACACACACACCCCCGGGGGGAACTCGGTAGGGTTGAGGGGTCAGGACCACACACATCCCCCCAGGGAACTCGGTAGGGTTGAGGGGTCAGGACCACACACATCCCCCCAGGGAACTCGGTAGGGTTGAGGGGTCAGGACCATACACACACCCCCGGGGAATCGGTAGGGTTGAGGGGTCAGGACCACACACACCCCCGTGGGGACTCGGTAGGGTTGAGGGGTCAGGACCACACACACCCCCGGGGGGACTCGGTAGGGTTGAGGGGTCAGGACCACACACACCCCCGGGGGGACTCGGTAGGGTTGAGGGGTCAGGACCATACACACCCCCCGGGGAACTTGGTACGGTTGAGGGGTCAGGACCACACACACCCACAGGGGGGAACTCGGTACGGTTGAGGGATCAGGACCACACACACCCCCCGGGGGAACTCGGTAGGGTTGAGGGGTCAGGACCACACACACCCCCCAGGGAACTCGGTAGGGTTGAGGGGTCAGAACCATACACACCCCCTGGGGAACTCGGTAGGGTTGAGGGGTCAGGACCATACACACCCCCTGGGGAACTCGGTAGGGTTGAGGGGTCAGGACCATACACACCCCCTGGGGAACTCGGTAGGGTTGAGGGGTCAGGACCACACACACCCCCGGGGGGACTCGGTAGGGTTGAATGGTCAGGACCACACACACCCCCCAGGGAACTCGGTAGGGTTGAGGGGTCAGGATCATACACACCCCCTGGGGAACTCGGTAGGGTTGAGGGGTCAGGACCATACACACCCCCTGGGGAACTCGGTAGGGTTGAGGGATCAGGACCACACTCACCCCCTGGGGGAACTCGGTAGGGTTGAGGGGTCAGGACCACACACACCCCCCGGGGAATCGGTAGGGTTGAGGGATCAGGACCACACTCACCCCCTGAGGGAACTCGGTAGGGTTGAGGGATCAGGACCACACACATCCCCCCAGGGAACTCGGTAGGGTTGAGGGGTCAGGACCACACACATCCCCCCAGGGAACTCGGTAGGGTTGAGGGGTCAGGACCATACACACACCCCCGGGGAATCGGTAGGGTTGAGGGGTCAGGACCACACACACCCCCGTGGGGACTCGGTAGGGTTGAGGGGTCAGGACCACACACACCCCCGGGGGGACTCGGTAGGGTTGAGGGGTCAGGACCACACACACCCCCGGGGGGACTCGGTAGGGTTGAGGGGTCAGGACCATACACACCCCCCGGGGAACTCGGTACGGTTGAGGGGTCAGGACCACACACACCCACAGGGGGGAACTCGGTAGGGTTGAGGAGTCAGGAACACACACACCCCCGTGGGGACTCGGTAAGGTTGAGGGGTCAGGAACACACACACCCCTGGGGGGACTCGGTAGGGTTGAGGGGTCAGGACCACACACACCCCCGGGGGAACTCGGTAGGGTTGAGGTGTCAGGACCACACACACCCGTGGGGGAACTCGGTAGGGTTGAGGGGTCAGGACCACACACACCCCCGGGGGGACTCGGTAGGGTTGAGGGGTCAGGACCACACACACCCCTGGGGGAACTCGGTAGGGTTGAGGGGTCAGGACCATACACACCCCCCGGGGAACTCGGTAGGGTTGAGGGGTCAGGACCACACACACCCCTGGGGGACTCGGTAGGATTGAGGGGTCAGGACCACACACAACCCCCGGGGGAACTCGGTAGGGTTGAGGGGTCAGGACCATACACAGCCCCCGGGGGGATGGTTGGGTTGAGGGGTCAGGAACACACAGACCCCCGGGGGAACTCGGTAGGGTTGAGGGGTCAGGACCACACACACCCCCGGGGGAAACGGTAGGATTGAGGGGTCAGGACCATACACACACCCCCGGGGAATCGGTAGGGTTGAGGGGTCAGGACCACACACACCCTCAGGGGGAACTCGGTAGGGTTGAGGGGTCAGAACCACACACAACCCCCGGGGGAACAAGGTAGGGTTGAGGGGTCAGGAACACACACACCCCCGGGGGGAACTCGGTAGGGTTGAGGGGTCAGGACCACACACACCCCCGGGGGGAACTCGGTAGGGTTGAGGGGTCAGGACCACACACATCCCCCCAGGGAACTCGGTAGGGTTGAGGGGTCAGGACCACACACATCCCCCCAGGGAACTCGGTAGGGTTCAGGGGTCAGGACCATACACACCCCTGGGGGAACTCGGTAGGGTTGACGGGTCAGGACCACACACACCCCCGGGGGGACTCGGTAGGGTTGAGGGGTCAGGACCATACACACCCCTGGGGGAACTCGGTAGGGTTGAGGGGTCAGGACCACACACACCCCCGGGGGGACTCGGTAGGGTTGAGGGGTCAGGACCACACACACCCCCCGGGTAACTCGGTAGGGTTGAGGGGTCAGGACCACACACACCCTCAGGGGAAACTCGGTTGGGTTGAGGGGTCAGGAACACACAGACCCCCGGGGGAACTCGGTAGGGTTGAGGGGTCAGGACCACACACAACCCCCGGGGGAACTCGGTAGGGTTGAGGGGTCAGGACCATACACACACCCCCGGGGAATCGGTAGTGTTGAGGGGTCAGGACCACACACACCCTCAGGGGGAACTCGGTAGGGTTGAGGGGTCAGGAACACACACACCCCCGGGGGGAACTCGGTAGGGTTGAGGGGTCAGGACCACACACATCCCCCCAGGGAACTCGGTAGGGTTGAGGGGTCAGGACCACACACATCCCCCCAGGGAACTCGGTAGGGTTGAGGGGTCAGGACCATACACACACCCCCGGGGAATCGGTAGGGTTGAGGGGTCAGGACCACACACACCCCCGTGGGGACTCGGTAGGGTTGAGGGGTCAGGACCACACACACCCCCGGGGGGACTCGGTAGGGTTGAGGGGTCAGGACCACACACACCCCCGGGGGGACTCGGTAGGGTTGAGGGGTCAGGACCATACACACCCCCCGGGGAACTCGGTACGGTTGAGGGGTCAGGACCACACACACCCACAGGGGGGAACTCGGTACGGTTGAGGGATCAGGACCACACACACCCCCCGGGGGAACTCGGTAGGGTTGAGGGGTCAGGACCACACACACCCCCCAGGGAACTCGGTAGGGTTGAGGGGTCAGAACCATACACACCCCCTGGGGAACTCGGTAGGGTTGAGGGGTCAGGACCATACACACCCCCTGGGGAACTCGGTAGGGTTGAGGGGTCAGGACCATACACACCCCCTGGGGAACTCGGTAGGGTTGAGGGGTCAGGACCACACACACCCCCGGGGGGACTCGGTAGGGTTGAATGGTCAGGACCACACACACCCCCCAGGGAACTCGGTAGGGTTGAGGGGTCAGGATCATACACACCCCCTGGGGAACTCGGTAGGGTTGAGGGGTCAGGACCATACACACCCCCTGGGGAACTCGGTAGGGTTGAGGGATCAGGACCACACTCACCCCCTGGGGGAACTCGGTAGGGTTGAGGGGTCAGGACCACACACACCCCCCGGGGAATCGGTAGGGTTGAGGGATCAGGACCACACTCACCCCCTGAGGGAACTCGGTAGGGTTGAGGGATCAGGACCACACACACCCCTGGGGAACTCGGTAGGGTTGAGGGGTCAGGACCACACACACCCCCGGGGAATCGGTAGGGTTGAGGGGTCAGGACCACACACACCCTCAGGGGGAACTCGGTAGGGTTGAGGGGTCAGGACCACACACAACCCCCGGGGGAACTCGGTAGGGTTGAGGGGTCAGGAACACACACACCCCCGGGGGGAACTCGGTAGGGTTGAGGGGTCAGGACCACACACATCCCCCCAGGGAACTCGGTAGGGTTGAGGGGTCAGGACCACACACATCCCCCCAGGGAACTCGGTAGGGTTGAGGGGTCAGGACCATACACACCCCCCAGGGAACTCGGTAGGGTTGAGGGGTCAGGACCACACACACCCCCGTGGGGACTCGGTAGGGTTGAGGGGTCAGGACCATACACACCCCTGGGGGAACTCGGTAGGGTTGAGGGGTCAGGACCACACACACCCCCGGGGGGACTCGGTAGGGTTGAGGGGTCAGGACCACACACACCCCCCGGGGAACTCGGTAGGGTTGAGGGGTCAGGACCACACACACCCTCAGGGGAAACTCGGTTGGGTTGAGGGGTCAGGAACACACAGACCCCAGGGGGAACTCGGTAGGGTTGAGGGGTCAGGACCACACACAACCCCCGGGGGAACTCGGTAGGGTTGAGGGGTCAGGACCATACACACACCCCCGGGGAATCGGTAGTGTTGAGGGGTCAGGACCACACACACCCTCAGGGGGAACTCGGTAGGGTTGAGGGGTCAGGAACACACACACCCCCGGGGGGAACTCGGTAGGGTTGAGGGGTCAGGACCACACACATCCCCCCAGGGAACTCGGTAGGGTTGAGGGGTCAGGACCACACACATCCCCCCAGGGAACTCGGTAGGGTTGAGGGGTCAGGACCATACACACACCCCCGGGGAATCGGTAGGGTTGAGGGGTCAGGACCACACACACCCCCGGGGGGACTCGGTAGGGTTGAGGGGTCAGGACCACACACACCCCCGGGGGGACTCGGTAGGGTTGAGGGGTCAGGACCATACACACCCCCCGGGGAACTCGGTATGGTTGAGGGGTCAGGACCACACACACCCTCAGGGGGGAACTCGGTGTGGTTGAGGGATCAGGACCACACACACCCCCCGGGGGAACTCGGTAGGGTTGAGGGGTCAGGACCACACACACCCCCCAGGGAACTCGGTAGGGTTGAGGGGTCAGGACCATACACACCCCCCGGGGAACTCGGTAGGGTTGAGGGGTCAGGACCATACACACCCCCCGGGGAACTCGGTAGGGTTGAGGGGTCAGGACCATACACACCCCCTGGGGAACTCGGTAGGGTTGAGGGGTCAGGACCACACACACCCCCGGGGGGACTCGGTAGGGTTGAATGGTCAGGACCACACACACCCCCGGGGGGACTCGGTAGGGTTGAGGGGTCAGGACCACACACACCCCCGGGGGGACTCGGTAGGGTTGAGGGGACAGGACCATACACACCCCCCGGGGAACTCGGTATGGTTGAGGGGTCAGGACCACACACACCCTCAGGGGGGAACTCGGTAGGGTTGAGGGATCAGGACCACACACACCCCCCGGGGGAACTCGGTACGGTTGAGGGGTCAGGACCACACACACCCCCCGGGGGAACTCGGTACGGTTGAGGGGTCAGGACCACACACACCCCCCAGGGAACTCGGTAGGGTTGAGGGGTCAGGACCATACACACCCCCTGGGGAACTCGGTAGGGTTGAGGGGTCAGGACCATACACACCCCCTGGGGAACTCGGTAGGGTTGAGGGGTCAGGACCATACACACCCCCTGGGGAACTCGGTAGGGTTGAGGGATCAGGACCACACTCACCCCCTGGTGGAACTCGGTAGGGTTGAGGGATCAGGACCACACTCACCCCCTGGGGGAACTCGGTAGGGTTGAGGGGTCAGGACCACACACACCCCCCGGGGAACTCGGTAGGGTTGAGGGGTCAGGACCATACACACCCCCCGGGGGAAACGGTAGGATTGAGGGATCAGGACCACACACAGCCCTCCAGGGAACTCGGTAGGGTTGAGGGGTCAGGACCACACACACCCCCGGGGGAACTCGGTAGGGTTGAGGGGTCAGGACCATACACACCCCCCGGGGAACTCGGTATGGTTGAGGGGTCAGGACCACACACAACCCCAGGGGAAACTCGGTAGGGTTGAGGGGTCAGGAACACACACACCCCTGGGGGACTCGGTAGGGTTGAGGGGTCAGGACCACACACACCCCCGGGGGAACTCGGTAGGGTTGAGTGGTCAGGACCACACACACCCCTGGGGGAACTCGGTAGGGTTGAGGGGTCAGGACCATACACACACCCCCGGGGAATCGGTAGGGTTGAGGGGTCAGGACCACACACACACTCAGGGGGAACTCGGTAGGGTTGAGGGGTCAGGACCACACACAACCCCCGGGGGAACTCGGTAGGGTTGAGGGGTCAGGACCACACACACCCCCGGGGGGACTCGGTAGGGTTGAGGGGTCAGGACCACACACACTCTCAGGGGAAACTCGGTAGGGTTGAGGGGTCAGGAACACACACACCCCCCGGGGGGACGGTAGGGTTGAGGGGTCAGGAACACACACACCCCTGGGGGACTCGGTAGGGTTGAGGGGTCAGGAACACACACACCCCCCGGGGAACTCGGTAGGGTTGAGGGGTCAGGAACACACACACCCCCGTGGGGACTCGGTAAGGTTGAGGGGTCAGGAACACACACACCCCTGGGGGGACTCGGTAGGGTTGAGGGGTCAGGACCACACACACCCCCGGGGGAACTCGGTAGGGTTGAGGTGTCAGGACCACACACACCCCTGGGGGAACTCGGTAGGGTTGAGGGGTCAGGACCACACACACCCCCGGGGGGACTCGGTAGGGTTGAGGGGTCAGGACCATACACACCCCACGGGAAACTCGGTAGGGTTGAGGGGTCAGGACCACACACACCCCTGGGGGACTCGGTAGGATTGAGTGGTCAGGACCACACACAACCCCCGGGGGAACTCGGTAGGGTTGAGGGGTCAGGACCATACACAGCCCCCGGGGGGATGGTTGGGTTGAGGGGTCAGGAACACACAGACCCCCGGGGGAACTCGGTAGGGTTGAGGGGTCAGGACCACACACACCCCCGGGGGAAACGGTAGGATTGAGGGGTCAGGACCATACACACACCCCCGGGGAATCGGTAGGGTTGAGGGGTCAGGACCACACACACCCTCAGGGGGAACTCGGTAGGGTTGAGGGGTCAGGACCACACACAACCCCCGGGGGAACTCGGTAGGGTTGAGGGGTCAGGACCACACACACCCTCAGGGGGAACTCGGTAGGGTTGAGGGGTCAGGAACACACACACCCCCGTGGGGACTCGGTAGGGTTGAGGGGTCAGGACCACACACACCCCCGGGGGGACTCGGTAGGGTTGAGGGGTCAGGACCACACACACCCCCGGGGGGACTCGGTAGGGTTGAGGGGTCAGGACCATACACACCCCCCGGGGAACTCGGTACGGTTGAGGGGTCAGGACCACACACACCCACAGGGGGGAACTCGGTACGGTTGAGGGATCAGGACCACACACACCCCCCGGGGGAACTCGGTAGGGTTGAGGGGTCAGGACCACACACACCCCCCAGGGAACTCGGTAGGGTTGAGGGGTCAGAACCATACACACCCCCTGGGGAACTCGGTAGGGTTGAGGGGTCAGGACCATACACACCCCCTGGGGAACTCGGTAGGGTTGAGGGGTCAGGACCATACACACCCCCTGGGGAACTCGGTAGGGTTGAGGGGTCAGGACCACACGCACCCCCGGGGGGACTCGGTAGGGTTGAATGGTCAGGACCACACACACCCCCCAGGGAACTCGGTAGGGTTGAGGGGTCAGGACCATACACACCCCCTGGGGAACTCGGTAGGGTTGAGGGGTCAGGACCATACACACCCCCTGGGGAACTCGGTAGGGTTGAGGGATCAGGACCACACTCACCCCCTGGGGGAACTCGGTAGGGTTGAGGGGTCAGGACCACACACACCCCCCGGGGAATCGGTAGGGTTGAGGGATCAGGACCACACTCACCCCCTGAGGGAACTCGGTAGGGTTGAGGGATCAGGACCACACACACCCCTGGGGAACTCGGTAGGGTTGAGGGGTCAGGACCACACACACCCCCGGGGAATCGGTAGGGTTGAGGGGTCAGGACCACACACACCCTCAGGGGGAACTCGGTAGGGTTGAGGGGTCAGGACCACACACAACCCCCGGGGGAACTCGGTAGGGTTGAGGGGTCAGGAACACACACACCCCCGGGGGGAACTCGGTAGGGTTGAGGGGTCAGGACCACACACATCCCCCCAGGGAACTCGGTAGGGTTGAGGGGTCAGGACCACACACATCCCCCCAGGGAACTCGGTAGGGTTGAGGGGTCAGGACCATACACACCCCCCGGGGAACTCGGTAGGGTTGAGGGGTCAGGACCACACACACCCCCGTGGGGACTCGGTAGGGTTGAGGGGTCAGGACCATACACACCCCTGGGGGAACTCGGTAGGGTTGAGGGGTCAGGACCACACACACCCCCGGGGGGACTCGGTAGGGTTGAGGGGTCAGGACCACACACACCCCCCGGGGAACTCGGTAGGGTTGAGGGGTCAGGACCACACACACCCTCAGGGGAAACTCGGTTGGGTTGAGGGGTCAGGAACACACAGACCCCAGGGGGAACTCGGTAGGGTTGAGGGGTCAGGACCACACACAACCCCCGGGGGAACTCGGTAGGGTTGAGGGGTCAGGACCATACACACACCCCCGGGGAATCGGTAGTGTTGAGGGGTCAGGACCACACACACCCTCAGGGGGAACTCGGTAGGGTTGAGGGGTCAGGAACACACACACCCCCGGGGGGAACTCGGTAGGGTTGAGGGGTCAGGACCACACACATCCCCCCAGGGAACTCGGTAGGGTTGAGGGGTCAGGACCACACACATCCCCCCAGGGAACTCGGTAGGGTTGAGGGGTCAGGACCATACACACACCCCCGGGGAATCGGTAGGGTTGAGGGGTCAGGACCACACACACCCCCGTGGGGACTCGGTAGGGTTGAGGGGTCAGGACCACACACACCCCCGGGGGGACTCGGTAGGGTTGAGGGGTCAGGACCACACACACCCCCGGGGGGACTCGGTAGGGTTGAGGGGTCAGGACCATACACACCCCCCCGGGGAACTCGGTATGGTTGAGGGGTCAGGACCACACACACCCTCAGGGGGGAACTCGGTGTGGTTGAGGGATCAGGACCACACACACCCCCCGGGGGAACTCGGTAGGGTTGAGGGGTCAGGACCACACACACCCCCCAGGGAACTCGGTAGGGTTGAGGGGTCAGGACCATACACACCCCCCGGGGAACTCGGTAGGGTTGAGGGGTCAGGACCATACACACCCCCTGGGGAACTCGGTAGGGTTGAGGGGTCAGGACCATACACACCCCCTGGGGAACTCGGTAGGGTTGAGGGGTCAGGACCACACACACCCCCGGGGGGACTCGGTAGGGTTGAATGGTCAGGACCACACACACCCCCGGGGGGACTCGGTAGGGTTGAGGGGTCAGGACCACACACACCCCCGGGGGGACTCGGTAGGGTTGAGGGGACAGGACCATACACACCCCCCGGGGAACTCGGTATGGTTGAGGGGTCAGGACCACACACACCCTCAGGGGGGAACTCGGTAGGGTTGAGGGATCAGGACCACACACACCCCCCGGGGGAACTCGGTACGGTTGAGGGGTCAGGACCACACACACCCCCCGGGGGAACTCGGTACGGTTGAGGGGTCAGGACCACACACACCCCCCAGGGAACTCGGTAGGGTTGAGGGGTCAGGACCATACACACCCCCTGGGGAACTCGGTAGGGTTGAGGGGTCATGACCATACACACCCCCTGGGGAACTCGGTAGGGTTGAGGGGTCAGGACCATACACACCCCCTGGGGAACTCGGTAGGGTTGAGGGATCAGGACCACACTCACCCCCTGGTGGAACTCGGTAGGGTTGAGGGATCAGGACCACACTCACCCCCTGGGGGAACTCGGTAGGGTTGAGGGGTCAGGACCACACACACCCCCCGGGGAATCGGTAGGGTTGAGGGATCAGGACCACACTCACCCCCTGGGGGAACTCGGTAGGGTTGAGGGATCAGGACCACACACACCCCTGGGGAACTCGGTAGGGTTGAGGGATCAGGAACACACACACCCCCGGGGAACTCGGTAGGGTTGAGGGGTCAGACCCACACACACCCCCAGGGAACTCGGTAGGGTTGAGGGGTCAGGACCACACACAACCCCCGGGGAATCGGTAGGGTTGAGGGATCAGGACCACACTCACCCCCTGGGGAAACTCGGTAGGGTTGAGTGGTCAGGACCACACACACCCCTGGGGGAACTCGGTAGGGTTGAGGGGTCAGGACCACACACACCCCCCGGGGAATCGGTAGGGTTGAGGGATCAGGACCACACTCACCCCCTGGGGGAACTCGGTAGGGTTGAGGGGTCAGGACCACACTCACCCCCTAGGTGAACTCGGTAGGGTTCAGGGCTCAGGACCACACACACCCCCGGGGAACTCGGTAGGGTTGAGGGATCAGGAGCACACACACCTCCGGGGAACTCGGTAGGGTTGAGGGATCAGGACCACACACACCCCCCGGGGAATCGGTAGGGTTGAGGGATCAGGACCACACTCACCCCCTGGGGGAACTCGGTAGGGTTGAGGGGTCAGGACCACACACAACCCCCGGGGAATCGGTAGGGTTGAGGGATCAGGACCACACTCACCCCCTAGGGGAACTCGGTAGGGTTGAGGGACCAGGACCACACTCACCCCCTGGGGGAACTCGGTAGGGTTGAGGGATCAGGACCACACACCCCCCCAGGGGAACTCGGTAGGGTTGAGGGGTCAGGACCACACACACCCCCGGGGGGAATCGGTAGGGTTGAGGGGTCAGGAACACACACCCCTGGGGAACTCGGTAGGGTTCAGGGATCAGGACCACACACACCCCCGGGGGGAACTCGGTAGGGTTGAGGGGTCAGGACCACACAGACCCTCAGGGGAACTCGGTAAGGTTGAGGGGTCAGGACCATACACACCCCCCGGGGGAAACGGTAGGATTGAGGGATCAGGACCACACACAGCCCTCCAGGGAACTCGGTAGGGTTGAGGGGTCAGGACCACACACACCCCCGGGGGGACTCGGTAGGGTTGAGGGGTCAGGACCATACACACCCCCCGGGGAACTCGGTATGGTTGAGGGGTCAGGACCACACACACCCTAAGGGGGGAACTCGGTAGGGTTGAGGGATCAGGACCACACACACCCCCCGGGGGAACTCGGTACGGTTGAGGGGTCAGGACCTCACACACCCCCCGGGGGAACTCGGTACGGTTGAGGGGTCAGGACCACACACAACCCCAGGGGAAACTCGGTAGGGTTGAGGGGTCAGGAACACACACACCCCTGGGGGACTCGGTAGGGTTGAGGGGTCAGGACCACACACACCCCCGGGGGAACTCGGTAGGGTTGAGGGGTCAGGACCACACACACCCCTGGGGGAACTCGGTAGGGTTGAGGGGTCAGGACCATACACACACCCCCGGGGAATCGGTAGGGTTGAGGGGTCAGGACCACACACACACTCAGGGGGAACTCGGTAGGGTTGAGGGGTCAGGACCACACACAACCCCCGGGGGAACTCGGTAGGGTTGAGGGGTCAGGACCACACACACCCCCGGGGGGACTCGGTAGGGTTGAGGGGTCAGGACCACACACACTCTCAGGGGAAACTCGGTAGGGTTGAGGGGTCAGGAACACACACACCCCCCGGGGGGACGGTAGGGTTGAGGGGTCAGGAACACACACACCCCTGGGGGACTCGGTAGGGTTGAGGGGTCAGGAACACACACACCCCCCGGGGAACTCGGTAGGGTTGAGGGGTCAGGAACACACACACCCCCGTGGGGACTCGGTAAGGTTGAGGGGTCAGGAACACACACACCCCTGGGGGGACTCGGTAGGGTTGAGGGGTCAGGACCACACACACCCCCGGGGGAACTCGGTAGGGTTGAGGTGTCAGGACCACACACACCCCTGGGGGAACTCGGTAGGGTTGAGGGGTCAGGACCACACACACCCCCGGGGGGACTCGGTAGGGTTGAGGGGTCAGGACCATACACACCCCACGGGAAACTCGGTAGGGTTGAGGGGTCAGGACCACACACACCCCTGGGGGACTCGGTAGGATTGAGGGGTCAGGACCACACACAACCCCCGGGGGAACTCGGTAGGGTTGAGGGGTCAGGACCATACACAGCCCCCGGGGGGATGGTTGGGTTGAGGGGTCAGGAACACACAGACCCCCGGGGGAACTCGGTAGGGTTGAGGGGTCAGGACCACACACACCCCCGGGGGAAACGGTAGGATTGAGGGGTCAGGACCATACACACACCCCCGGGGAATCGGTAGGGTTGAGGGGTCAGGACCACACACACCCTCAGGGGGAATTCGGTAGGGTTGAGGGGTCAGGACCACACACAACCCCCGGGGGAACTCGGTAGGGTTGAGGGGTCAGGAACACACACACCCCCGGGGGGAACTCGGTAGGGTTGAGGGGTCAGGACCACACACATCCCCCCAGGGAACTCGGTAGGGTTGAGGGGTCAGGACCACACACATCCCCCCAGGGAACTCGGTAGGGTTGAGGGGTCAGGACCATACACACCCCCCGGGGAACTCGGTAGGGTTGAGGGGTCAGGACCACACACACCCCCGGGGGGACTCGGTAGGGTTGAGGGGTCAGGACCATACACACCCCTGGGGGAACTCGGTAGGGTTGAGGGGTCAGGACCACACACACCCCCGGGGGGACTCGGTAGGGTTGAGGGGTCAGGACCACACACACCCCCCGGGGAGCTCGGTAGGGTTGAGGGGTCAGGACCACCCACACCCTCAGGGGAAACTCGGTTGGGTTGAGGGGTCAGGAACACACAGACCCCCGGGGGAACTCGGTAGGGTTGAGGGGTCAGGACCACACACAACCCCCGGGGGAACTCGGTAAGGTTGAGGGGTCAGGACCATACACACACCCCCGGGGAATCGGTAGTGTTGAGGGGTCAGGACCACACACACCCTCAGGGGGAACTCGGTAGGGTTGAAGGGTCAGGAACACACACACCCCCGGGGGGAACTCGGTAGGGTTGAGGGGTCAGGACCACACACATCCCCCCAGGGAACTCGGTAGGGTTGAGGGGTCAGGACCACACACATCCCCCCAGGGAACTCGGTAGGGTTGAGGGGTCAGGACCATACACACACCCCCGTGGAATCGGTAGGGTTGAGGGGTCAGGACCACACACACCCTCAGGGGGAACTCGGTAGGGTTGAGGGGTCAGGACCACACACAACCCCCGGGGGAACTCGGTAGGGTTGAGGGGTCAGGAACACACACATCCCCCCAGGGAACTCGGTAGGGTTGAGGGGTCAGGACCATACACACCCCCCGGGGAACTCGGTAGGGTTGAGGGGTCAGGACCATACACACCCCCCGGGGGGACGGTAGGGTTGAGGGGTCAGGAACACACAGACCCACCGGGGAACTCGGTAGGGTTGAGGGGTCAGGACCATACACACCCCTGGGGGAACTCGGTAGGGTTGAGGGGTCAGGAACACACACACCCTCAGGGGGAACTCGGTAGGGTTGAGGGGTCAGGACCACACACACCCCTGGGGGAACTCGGTAGGGTTGAGGGGTCAGGAACACACACACCCTCAGGGGGAACTCGGTAGGGTTGAGGGGTCAGGACCACGCACATCCTGGGGGAGCTCAGTAGGGTTGAGGGGTCAGGACCATACACACACCCCGGGGGGAATCGGTAGGGTTGAGGGGTCAGGACCACACACATCCTGGGGGAATCGGTAGGGTTGAAGGGTCAGGACCACACACAACCCCCGGGGGAACTCGGTAGGGTTGAGGGGTCAGGACCACACACAACCCCCGGGGGAACTCGGTAGGGTTGAGGGGTCAGGACCATACACACACCCCCGGGGAATCGGTAGTGTTGAGGGGTCAGGACCACACACACCCTCAGGGGGAACTCGGTAGGGTTGAAGGGTCAGGAACACACACACCCCCGGGGGGAACTCGGTAGGGTTGAGGGGTCAGGACCACACACATCCCCCCAGGGAACTCGGTAGGGTTGAGGGGTCAGGACCACACACATCCCCCCAGGGAACTCGGTAGGGTTGAGGGGTCAGGACCATACACACACCCCCGTGGAATCGGTAGGGTTGAGGGGTCAGGACCACACACACCCTCAGGGGGAACTCGGTAGGGTTGAGGGGTCAGGACCACACACAACCCCCGGGGGAACTCGGTAGGGTTGAGGGGTCAGGAACACACACATCCCCCCAGGGAACTCGGTAGGGTTGAGGGGTCAGGACCATACACACCCCCCGGGGAACTCGGTAGGGTTGAGGGGTCAGGACCATACACACCCCCCGGGGGGACGGTAGGGTTGAGGGGTCAGGAACACACAGACCCACCGGGGAACTCGGTAGGGTTGAGGGGTCAGGACCATACACACCCCTGGGGGAACTCGGTAG
Organism: Hypanus sabinus; assembly: GCF_030144855.1. NCBI lineage: Eukaryota > Metazoa > Chordata > Chondrichthyes > Myliobatiformes > Dasyatidae > Hypanus > Hypanus sabinus. The sequence continues at coordinate 2,689,614 of NC_082714.1, forward strand.
GGTTGAGGGGTCAGGAACACACACACCCTCAGGGGGAACTCGGTAGGGTTGAGGGGTCAGGACCACACACACCCCTGGGGGAACTCGGTAGGGTTGAGGGGTCAGGAACACACACACCCTCAGGGGGAACTCGGTAGGGTTGAGGGGTCAGGACCACGCACATCCTGGGGGAGCTCAGTAGGGTTGAGGGGTCAGGACCATACACACACCCCGGGGGGAATCGGTAGGGTTGAGGGGTCAGGACCACACACATCCTGGGGGAATCGGTAGGGTTGAGGAGTCAGGACCACGCACATCCTGGGGCACTCGGTAGGGTTGAGGGGTCAGGACCATACACACCCCCCGGGGGGAATCGGTAGGGTTGAGGGGTCAGGACCATACACACCCCCGGGGGGACTCGGTAGGGTTGAGGGGTCAGGACCACACACACCCCCGGGGGGAATTGGTAGGGTTGAGGGGTCAGGACCACGCGCATCCTGGGGGAGCTCAGTAGGGTTGAGGGGTCAGGACCATACACACCCCCCGGGGGGAATCGGTAGGGTTGAGGGGTCAGGACCACACACATCCTGGGGGACTCGGTAGGGTTGAGGGATCAGGACCACACACACCCCTGGGGAACTCGGTAGGGTTGAGGGGTCAGGACCACACACACCCCCGGGGAATCGGTAGGGTTGAGGGGTCAGGACCACACACACCCTCAGGGGGAACTCGGTAGGGTTGAGGGGTCAGGACCACACACAACCCCCGGAGGAACTCGGTAGGGTTGAGGGGTCAGGAACACACACACCCCCGGTGGGAACTCGGTAGGGTTGAGGGGTCAGGACCACACACATCCCCCCAGGGAACTCGGTAGGGTTGAGGGGTCAGGACCACACACATCCCCCCAGGGAACTCGGTAGGGTTGAGGGGTCAGGACCATACACACCCCCCGGGGAACTCGGTAGGGTTGAGGGGTCAGGACCACACACACCCCCGTGGGGACTCGGTAGGGTTGAGGGGTCAGGACCATACACACCCCTGGGGGAACTCGGTAGGGTTGAGGGGTCAGGACCACACACACCCCCGGGGGGACTCGGTAGGGTTCAGGGGTCAGGACCACACACACCCCCCGGGGAACTCGGTAGGGTTGAGGGGTCAGGACCACACACACCCTCAGGGGAAACTCGGTTGGGTTGAGGGGTCAGGAACACACAGACCCCCGGGGGAACTCGGTAGGGTTGAGGGGTCAGGACCACACACAACCCCCGGGGGAACTCGGTAGGGTTGAGGGGTCAGGACCATACACACACCCCCGGGGAATCGGTAGTGTTGAGGGGTCAGGACCACACACACCCTCAGGGGGAACTCGGTAGGGTTGAGGGGTCAGGAACACACACACCCCCGGGGGGAACTCGGTAGGGTTGAGGGGTCAGGACCACACACATCCCCCCAGGGAACTCGGTAGGGTTGAGGGGTCAGGACCACACACATCCCCCCAGGGAACTCGGTAGGGTTGAGGGGTCAGGACCATACACACACCCCCGGGGAATCGGTAGGGTTGAGGGGTCAGGACCACACACACCCCCGTGGGGACTCGGTAGGGTTGAGGGGTCAGGACCACACACACCCCCGGGGGGACTCGGTAGGGTTGAGGGGTCAGGACCACACACACCCCCGGGGGGACTCGGTAGGGTTGAGGGGTCAGGACCATACACACCCCCCGGGGAACTCGGTATGGTTGAGGGGTCAGGACCACACACACCCTCAGGGGGGAACTCGGTAGGGTTGAGGGATCAGGACCACACACACCCCCCGGGGGAACTCGGTAGGGTTGAGGGGTCAGGACCACACACACCCCCCAGGGAACTCGGTAGGGTTGAGGGGTCAGGACCATACACACCCCCCGGGGAACTCGGTAGGGTTGAGGGGTCAGGACCATACACACCCCCTGGGGAACTCGGTAGGGTTGAGGGGTCAGGACCATACACACCCCCTGGGGAACTCGGTAGGGTTGAGGGGTCAGGACCACACACACCCCCGGGGGGACTCGGTAGGGTTGAATGGTCAGGACCACACACACCCCCGGGGGGACTCGGTAGGGTTGAGGGGTCAGGACCACACACACCCCCGGGGGGACTCGGTAGGGTTGAGGGGACAGGACCATACACACCCCCCGGGGAACTCGGTATGGTTGAGGGGTCAGGACCACACACACCCTCAGGGGGGAACTCGGTAGGGTTGAGGGATCAGGACCACACACACCCCCCGGGGGAACTCGGTACGGTTGAGGGGTCACGACCACACACACCCCCCGGGGGAACTAGGTACGGTTGAGGGGTCAGGACCACACACACCCCCCAGGGAACTCGGTAGGGTTGAGGGGTCAGGACCATACACACCCCCTGGGGAACTCGGTAGGGTTGAGGGGTCAGGACCATACACACCCCCTGGGGAACTCGGTAGGGTTGAGGGGTCAGGACCATACACACCCCCTGGGGAACTCGGTAGGGTTGAGGGATCAGGACCACACTCACCCCCTGGTGGAACTCGGTAGGGTTGAGGGATCAGGACCACACTCACCCCCTGGGGGAACTCGGTAGGGTTGAGGGGTCAGGACCACACACACCCCCCGGGGAATCGGTAGGGTTGAGGGATCAGGACCACACTCACCCCCTGGGGGAACTCGGTAGGGTTGAGGGATCAGGACCACACACACCCCTGGGGAACTCGGTAGGGTTGAGGGATCAGGACCACACACACCCCTGGGGAACTCGGTAGGGTTGAGGGGTCAGGACCACACACACCCCCTGGGAACTCGGTAGGGTTGAGGGGTCAGGACCACACACACCCCCGGGGAACTCGGTAGGGTTGAGGGGTCAGGACCACACACACCCCCCGGGGAATCGGTAGGGTTGAGGGATCAGGACCACACTCACCCCCTGGGGAAACTCGGTAGGGTTGAGTGGTCAGGACCACACACACCCCTGGGGGAACTCGGTAGGGTTGAGGGGTCAGGACCACACACACCCCCCGGGGAATCGGTAGGGTTGAGGGATCAGGACCACACTCACCCCCTGGGGGAACTCGGTAGGGTTGAGGGGTCAGGACCACACTCACCCCCTGGGTGAACTCGTTAGGGTTGAGGGGTCAGGACCACACACACCCCCTGGGAACTCGGTAGGGTTGAGGGCTCAGGACCACACACACCCCCGGGGAACTCGGTAGGGTTGAGGGATCAGGAGCACACACACCTCCGGGGAACTCGGTAGGGTTGAGGGATCAGGACCACACACACCCCCCGGGGAATCGGTAGGGTTGAGGGACCAGGACCACACTCACCCCCTGGGGGAACTCGGTAGGGTTGAGGGGTCAGGACCACACACAACCCCCGGGGAATCGGTAGGGTTGAGGGATCAGGACCACACTCACCCCCTGGGGGAACTCGGTAGGGTTGAGGGACCAGGACCACACTCACCCCCTGGGGGAACTCGGTAGGGTTGAGGGATCAGGACCACACACCCCCCCAGGGGAACTCGGTAGGGTTGAGGGGTCAGGACCACACACACCCCCGGGGGGAATCGGTAGGGTTGAGGGGTCAGGAACACACACCCCTGGGGAACTCGGTAGGGTTCAGGGATCAGGACCACACACACCCCCGGGGGGAACTCGGTAGGGTTGAGGGGTCAGGACCACACAGACCCTCAGGGGAACTCGGTAGGGTTGAGGGGTCAGGACCATACACACCCCCCGGGGGAAACGGTAGGATTGAGGGATCAGGACCACACACAGCCCTCCAGGGAACTCGGTAGGGTTGAGGGGTCAGGACCACACACACCCCCGGGGGGACTCGGTAGGGTTGAGGGGTCAGGACCATACACACCCCCCGGGGAACTCGGTACGGTTGAGGGGTCAGGACCACACACACCCTCAGGGGGGAACTCGGTAGGGTTGAGGGATCAGGACCACACACACCCCCCGGGGGAACTCGGTACGGTTGAGGGGTCAGGACCTCACACACCCCCCGGGGGAACTCGGTACGGTTGAGGGGTCAGGACCACACACAACCCCAGGGGAAACTCGGTAGGGTTGAGGGGTCAGGAACACACACACCCCTGGGGGACTCGGTAGGGTTGAGGGGTCAGGACCACACACACCCCCGGGGGAACTCGGTAGGGTTGAGGGGTCAGGACCACACACACCCCTGGGGGAACTCGGTAGGGTTGAGGGGTCAGGACCATACACACACCCCCGGGGAATCGGTAGGGTTGAGGGGTCAGGACCACACACACACTCAGGGGGAACTCGGTAGGGTTGAGGGGTCAGGACCACACACACCCCCGGGGGGACTCGGTAGGGTTGAGGGGTCAGGACCACACACACTCTCAGGGGAAACTCGGTAGGGTTGAGGGGTCAGGAACACACACACCCCCCGGGGGGACGGTAGGGTTGAGGGGTCAGGAACACACACACCCCTGGGGGACTCGGTAGGGTTGAGGGGTCAGGAACACACACACCCCCCGGGGAACTCGGTAGGGTTGAGGGGTCAGGAACACACACACCCCCGTGGGGACTCGGTAAGGTTGAGGGGTCAGGAACACACACACCCCTGGGGGGACTCGGTAGGGTTGAGGGGTCAGGACCACACACACCCCCGGGGGAACTCGGTAGGGTTGAGGTGTCAGGACCACACACACCCCTGGGGGAACTCGGTAGGGTTGAGGGGTCAGGACCACACACACCCCCGGGTGGACTCGGTAGGGTTGAGGGGTCAGGACCATACACACCCCACGGGAAACTCGGTAGGGTTGAGGGGTCAGGACCACACACACCCCTGGGGGACTCGGTAGAATTGAGGGGTCAGGACCACACACAACCCCCGGGGGAACTCGGTAGGGTTGAGGGGTCAGGACCATACACAGCCCCCGGGGGGATGGTTGGGTTGAGGGGTCAGGAACACACAGACCCCCGGGGGAACTCGGTAGGGTTGAGGGGTCAGGACCACACACACCCCCGGGGGAAACGGTAGGATTGAGGGGTCAGGACCATACACACACCCCCGGGGAATCGGTAGGGTTGAGGGGTCAGGACCACACACACCCTCAGGGGGAACTCGGTAGGGTTGAGGTGTCAGGACCACACACAACCCCTGGGGGAACTCGGTAGGGTTGAGGGATCAGGACCACACACACCCCTGGGGAACTCGGTAGGGTTGAGGGATCAGGACCACACACACCCCTGGGGAACTCGGTAGGGTTGAGGGGTCAGGACCACACACACCCCCGGGGAACTCGGTAGGGTTGAGGGGTCAGGACCACACACACCCCCCGGGGAACTCGGTAGGGTTGAGGTGTCAGGACCACACACACCCCCCGGGGAATCGGTAGGGTTGAGGGATCAGGACCACACTCACCCCCTGGGGAAACTCGGTAGGGTTGAGTGGTCAGGACCACACACACCCCTGGGGGAACTCGGTAGGGTTGAGGGGTCAGGACCACACACACCCCCCGGGGAATCGGTAGGGTTGAGGGATCAGGACCACACTCACCCCCTGGGGGAACTCGGTAGGGTTGAGGGGTCAGGACCACACTCACCCCCTGGGTGAACTCGTTAGGGTTGAGGGGTCAGGACCACACACACCCCCTGGGAACTCGGTAGGGTTGAGGGCTCAGGACCACACACACCCCCGGGGAACTCGGTAGGGTTGAGGGATCAGGAGCACACACACCTCCGGGGAACTCGGTAGGGTTGAGGGATCAGGACCACACACACCCCCCGGGGAATCGGTAGGGTTGAGGGATCAGGACCACACTCACCCCCTGGGGGAACTCGGTAGGGTTGAGGGGTCAGGACCACACACAACCCCCGGGGAATCGGTAGGGTTGAGGGATCAGGACCACACTCACCCCCTGGGGGAACTCGGTAGGGTTGAGGGACCAGGACCACACTCACACCCTGGGGGAACTCGGTAGGGTTGAGGGATCAGGACCACACACCCCCCCAGGGGAACTCGGTAGGGTTGAGGGGTCAGGACCACACACACCCCCGGGGGGAATCGGTAGGGTTGAGGGGTCAGGAACACACACCCCTGGGGAACTCGGTAGGGTTCAGGGATCAGGACCACACACACCCCCGGGGGGAACTCGGTAGGGTTGAGGGGTCAGGACCACACAGACCCTCAGGGGAACTCGGTAGGGTTGAGGGGTCAGGACCATACACACCCCCCGGGGGAAACGGTAGGATTGAGGGATCAGGACCACACACAGCCCTCCAGGGAACTCGGTAGGGTTGAGGGGTCAGGACCACACACACCCCCGGGGGGACTCGGTAGGGTTGAGGGGTCAGGACCATACACACCCCCCGGGGAACTCGGTATGGTTGAGGGGTCAGGACCACACACACCCTCAGGGGGGAACTCGGTAGGGTTGGGGGATCAGGACCACACACACCCCCCGGGGGAACTCGGTACGGTTGAGGGGTCAGGACCTCACACACCCCCCGGGGGAACTCGGTACGGTTGAGGGGTCAGGACCACACACAACCCCAGGGGAAACTCGGTAGGGTTGAGGGGTCAGGAACACACACACCCCTGGGGGACTCGGTAGGGTTGAGGGGTCAGGACCACACATACCCCCGGGGGAACTCGGTAGGGTTGAGGGGTCAGGACCACACACACCCCTGGGGGAACTCGGTAGGGTTGAGGGGTCAGGACCATACACACACCCCCGGGGAATCGGTAGGGTTGAGGGGTCAGGACCACACACACACTCAGGGGGAACTCGGTAGGGTTGAGGGGTCAGGACCACACACAACCCCCGGGGGAACTCGGTAGGGTTGAGGGGTCAGGACCACACACACCCCCGGGGGGACTCGGTAGGGTTGAGGGGTCAGGACCACACACACTCTCAGGGGAAACTCGGTAGGGTTGAGGGGTCAGGAACACACACACCCCCCGGGGGGACGGTAGGGTTGAGGGGTCAGGAACACACACACCCCTGGGGGACTCGGTAGGGTTGAGGGGTCAGGAACACACACACCCCCCGGGGAACTCGGTAGGGTTGAGGGGTCAGGAACACACACACCCCCGTGGGGACTCGGTAAGGTTGAGGGGTCAGGAACACACACACCCCTGGGGGGACTCGGTAGGGTTGAGGGGTCAGGACCACACACACCCCCGGGGGAACTCGGTAGGGTTGAGGTGTCAGGACCACACACACCCCTGGGGGAACTCGGTAAGGTTGAGGGGTCAGGACCACACACACCCCCGGGTGGACTCGGTAGGGTTGAGGGGTCAGGACCATACACACCCCACGGGAAACTCGGTAGGGTTGAGGGGTCAGGACCACACACACCCCTGGGGGACTCGGTAGAATTGAGGGGTCAGGACCACACACAACCCCCGGGGGAACTCGGTAGGGTTGAGGGGTCAGGACCATACACAGCCCCCGGGGGGATGGTTGGGTTGAGGGGTCAGGAACACACAGACCCCCGGGGGAACTCGGTAGGGTTGAGGGGTCAGGACCACACACACCCCCGGGGGAAACGGTAGGATTGAGGGGTCAGGACCATACACACACCCCCGGGGAATCGGTAGGGTTGAGGGGTCAGGACCACACACACCCTCAGGGGGAACTCGGTAGGGTTGAGGGGTCAGGACCACACACAACCCCCGGGGGAACTCGGTAGGGTTGAGGGGTCAGGAACACACACACCCCCGGGGGGAACTCGGTAGGGTTGAGGGGTCAGGACCACACACATCCCCCCAGGGAACTCGGTAGGGTTGAGGGGTCAGGACCACACACATCCCCCCAGGGAACTCGGTAGGGTTGAGGGGTCAGGACCATACACACCCCCCGGGGAACTCGGTAGGGTTGAGGGGTCAGGACCACACACACCCCCGGGGGGACTCGGTAGGGTTGAGGGGTCAGGACCATACACACCCCTGGGGGAACTCGGTAGGGTTGAGGGGTCAGGACCACACACACCCCTGGGGGAACTCGGTAGGGTTGAGGGGTCAGGACCACACACACCCCCGGGTGGACTCGGTAGGGTTGAGGGGTCAGGACCATACACACCCCTGGGGGAACTCGGTAGGGTTGAGGGGTCAGGACCACACACACCCCCGGGGGGACTCGGTAGGGTTGAGGGGTCAGGACCACACACACCCCCCGGGGAACTCGGTAGGGTTGAGGGGTCAGGACCACACACACCCTCAGGGGAAACTCGGTTGGGTTGAGGGGTCAGGAACACACAGACCCCCGGGGGAACTCGGTAGGGTTGAGGGGTCAGGACCACACACAACCCCCGGGGGAACTCGGTAGGGTTGAGGGGTCAGGACCATACACACACCCCCGGGGAATCGGTAGTGTTGAGGGGTCAGGACCACACACACCCACAGGGGGAACTCGGTAGGGTTGAGGGGTCAGGAACACACACACCCCCGGGGGGAACTCGGTAGGGTTGAGGGGTCAGGACCACACACATCCCCCCAGGGAACTCGGTAGGGTTGAGGGGTCAGGACCACACACGTCCCCCCAGGGAACTCGGTAGGGTTGAGGGGTCAGGACCATACACACACCCCCGGGGAATCGGTAGGGTTGAGGGGTCAGGACCATACACACCCCCCGGGGAACTCGGTAGGGTTGAGGGGTCAGGACCATACACACCCCCCGGGGGGACGGTAGGGTTGAGGGGTCAGGAACACACAGACCCACCGGGGAACTCGGTAGGGTTGAGGGGTCAGGACCATACACACCCCTGGGGGAACTCGGTAGGGTTGAGGGGTCAGGAACACACACACCCTCAGGGGGAACTCGGTAGGGTTGAGGGGTCAGGACCACACACACCCCTGGGGGAACTCGGTAGGGTTGAGGGGTCAGGAACACACACACCCCCGTGGGGACTCGGTAAGGTTGAGGGGTCAGGAACACACACACCCCTGGGGGGACTCGGTAGGGTTGAGGGGTCAGGAACACACACACCCCCGGGGGAACTCGGTAGGGTTGAGGTGTCAGGACCACACACACCCCTGGGGGAACTCGGTAGGGTTGAGGGGTCAGGACCACACACACCCCCGGGTGGACTCGGTAGGGTTGAGGGGTCAGGACCACACACATCCCCCCAGGGAACTCGGTAGGGTTGAGGGGTCAGGACCACACACGTCCCCCCAGGGAACTCGGTAGGGTTGAGGGGTCAGGACCATACACACACCCCCGGGGAATCGGTAGGGTTGAGGGGTCAGGACCATACACACCCCCCGGGGAACTCGGTAGGGTTGAGGGGTCAGGACCATACACACCCCCCGGGGGGACGGTAGGGTTGAGGGGTCAGGAACACACAGACCCACCGGGGAACTCGGTAGGGTTGAGGGGTCAGGACCATACACACCCCTGGGGGAACTCGGTAGGGTTGAGGGGTCAGGAACACACACAACCTCAGGGGGAACTCGGTAGGGTTGAGGGGTCAGGACCACACACACCCCTGGGGGAACTCGGTAGGGTTGAGGGGTCAGGAACACACACACCCTCAGGGGGAACTCGGTAGGGTTGAGGGGTCAGGACCACGCACATCCTGGGGGAGCTCAGTAGGGTTGAGGGGTCAGGACCATACACACACCCCGGGGGGAATCGGTAGGGTTGAGGGGTCAGGACCACACACATCCTGGGGGAATCGGTAGGGTTGAGGGGTCAGGACCACGCACATCCTGGGGCACTCGGTAGGGTTGAGGGGTCAGGACCATACACACCCCCCGGGGGAACTCGGTAGGGTTGAGGAGTCAGGACCACGCACATCCTGGGGCACTCAGTAGGGTTGAGGGGTCAGGACCACACACAACCCCAGGGGGAACTCGGTAGGGTTGTGGGGTCAGGACCACGCACATCCTGGGGGACTCGGTAGGGTTGAGGGGTCAGGATCATACACACCCCGGGGGGGACTCAGTAGGGTTGAGGGGTCAGGACCATACACACCCCCGGGGGGACTCGGTAGGGTTGAGGGGTCAGGACCACACACACCCCCGGGGGGAATTGGTAGGGTTGAGGGGTCAGGACCACGCGCATCCTGGGGGAGCTCAGTAGGGTTGAGGGGTTAGGACCATACACACCCCCCGGGGGGAATCGGTAGGGTTGAGGGGTCAGGACCACACACATCCTGGGGGAATCGGTAGGGTTGAGGGGTCAGGACAACACACACCCCCGGGGAATTGGTAGGGTTGAGGGGTCAGGACCACACACACCCCTGGGGGAGCTCAGTAGGGTTGAGGGGTCAGGACCACACACACCCCTGGGGGGAACTCGGTAGGGTTGAGGGGTCAGGACCACACACATCCCCCCAGGGAACTCGGTAGGGTTGAGGGGTCAGGACCACACACATCCCCCCAGGGAACTCGGTAGGGTTGAGGGGTCAGGACCATACACACACCCCCGTGGAATCGGTAGGGTTGAGGGGTCAGGACCACACACACCCTCAGGGGGAACTCGGTAGGGTTGAGGGGTCAGGACCACACACAACCCCCGGGGGAACTCGGTAGGGTTGAGGGGTCAGGAACACACACATCCCCCAGGGAACTCGGTAGGGTTGAGGGGTCAGGACCATACACACCCCCCGGGGAACTCGGTAGGGTTGAGGGGTCAGGACCATACACACCCCCCGGGGGGACGGTAGGGTTGAGGGGTCAGGAACACACAGACCCACCGGGGAACTCGGTAGGGTTGAGGGGTCAGGAGCATACACACCCCTGGGGGAACTCGGTAGGGTTGAGGGGTCAGGAACACACACACCCTCAGGGGGAACTCGGTAGGGTTGAGGGGTCAGGACCACACACACCCCTGGGGGAACTCGGTAGGGTTGAGGGGTCAGGAACACACACACCCTCAGGGGGAACTCGGTAGGGTTGAGGGGTCAGGACCACGCACATCCTGGGGGAGCTCAGTAGGGTTGAGGGGTCAGGACCATACACACACCCCGGGGGGAATCGGTAGGGTTGAGGGGTCAGGACCACACACATCCTGGGGGAATCGGTAGGGTTGAGGGGTCAGGACCACGCACATCCTGGGGCACTCGGTAGGGTTGAGGGGTCAGGACCATACACACCCCCCGGGGGAACTCGGTAGGGTTGAGGAGTCAGGACCACGCACATCCTGGGGCACTCAGTAGGGTTGAGGGGTCAGGACCACACACAACCCCAGGGGGAACTCGGTAGGGTTGTGGGGTCAGGACCACGCACATCCTGGGGGACTCGGTTGGGTTGAGGGGTCAGGATCATACACACCCCGGGGGGGACTCAGTAGGGTTGAGGGGTCAGGACCATACACACCCCCGGGGGGACTCGGTAGGGTTGAGGGGTCAGGACCACACACACCCCCGGGGGGAATTGGTAGGGTTGAGGGGTCAGGACCACGCGCATCCTGGGGGAGCTCAGTAGGGTTGAGGGGTCAGGACCATACACACCCCCCGGGGGGAATCGGTAGGGTTGAGGGGTCAGGACAACACACACCCCCGGGGAATTGGTAGGGTTGAGGGGTCAGGACCACACACACCCCTGGGGGAGCTCAGTAGGGTTGAGGGGTCAGGACCACACACACCCCTGGGGAACTCGGTAGGGTTGAGGGGTCAGGACCACACACACCCCCGGGGGGACTCGGTAGGGTTGAGGGGTCAGGACCATACACACCCCCCCGGGGAACTCGGTATGGTTGAGGGGTCAGGACCACACACACCCTCAGGGGGAACTCGGTAGGGTTGAGGGGTCAGGACCACACACACCCCTGGGGAACTCGGTAGGGTTGAGGGGTCAGGACCATACACACCCCCGGGGGAACTCGGTAGGGTTGAGGGGTCAGGACCATACACACCCCTGGGGGAACTCGGTAGGGTTGAGGGGTCAGGACCACACACACCCCCGGGGGGACTCGGTAGGGTTGAGGGGTCAGGACCACACACACCCCCCGGGGAACTCGGTAGGGTTGAGGGGTCAGGACCACACACACCCTCAGGGGAAACTCGGTTGGGTTGAGGGGTCAGGAACACACAGACCCCCGGGGGAACTCGGTAGGGTTGAGGGGTCAGGACCACACACAACCCCCGGGGGAACTCGGTAGGGTTGAGGGGTCAGGACCATACACACACCCCCGGGGAATCGGTAGTGTTGAGGGGTCAGGACCACACACACCCACAGGGGGAACTCGGTAGGGTTGAGGGGTCAGGAACACACACACCCCCGGGGGGAACTCGGTAGGGTTGAGGGGTCAGGACCACACACATCCCCCCAGGGAACTCGGTAGGGTTGAGGGGTCAGGACCACACACGTCCCCCCAGGGAACTCGGTAGGGTTGAGGGGTCAGGACCATACACACACCCCCGGGGAATCGGTAGGGTTGAGGGGTCAGGACCACACACACCCTCAGGGGGAACTCGGTAGGGTTGAGGGGTCAGGACCACACACAACCCCCGGGGGAACTCGGTAGGGTTGAGGGGTCAGGAACACACATATCCCCCCAGGGAACTCGGTAGGGTTGAGGGGTCAGGACCATACACACCCCCCGGGGAATTCGGTAGGGTTGAGGGGTCAGGACCATACACACCCCCCGGGGGGACGGTAGGGTTGAGGGGTCAGGAACACACAGACCCACCGGGGAACTCGGTAGGGTTGAGGGGTCAGGACCATACACACCCCTGGGGGAACTCGGTAGGGTTGAGGGGTCAGGAACACACACACCCTCAGGGGGAACTCGGTAGGGTTGAGGGGTCAGGACCATACACACACCCCCGGGGAATCGGTAGTGTTGAGGGGTCAGGACCACACACACCCTCAGGGGGAACTCGGTAGGGTTGAGGGGTCAGGAACACACACACCCCCGGGGGGAACTCGGTAGGGTTGAGGGGTCAGGACCACACACATCCCCCCAGGGAACTCGGTAGGGTTGAGGGGTCAGGACCACACACATCCCCCCAGGGAACTCGGTAGGGTTGAGGGGTCAGGACCATACACACACCCCCGGGGAATCGGTAGGGTTGAGGGGTCAGGACCACACACACCCTCAGGGGGAACTCGGTAGGGTTGAGGGGTCAGGACCACACACAACCCCCGGGGGAACTCGGTAGGGTTGAGGGGTCAGGAACACACACACCCCCGGGGGGACTCGGTAGGGTTGAGGGGTCAGGACCACACACACCCCCCGGGGAACTCGGTAGGGTTGAGGGGTCAGGACCATACACACCCCCCGGGGGGACGGTAGGGTTGAGGGGTCAGGAACACACAGACCCACCGGGGAACTCGGTAGGGTTGAGGGGTCAGGACCATACACACCCCTGGGGGAACTCGGTAGGGTTGAGGGGTCAGGAACACACACACCCTCAGGGGGAACTCGGTAGGGTTGAGGGGTCAGGACCACACACACCCCTGGGGGAACTCGGTAGGGTTGAGGGGTCAGGAACACACACACCCTCAGGGGAAACTCGGTAGGGTTGAGGGGTCAGGACCACGCACATCCTGGGGGAGCTCAGTAGGGTTGAGGGGTCAGGACCATACACACCCCCCGGGGGGAATCGGTAGGGTTGAGGGGTCAGGACCACACACATCCTGGGGGAATCGGTAGGGTTGAGGGGTCAGGACCACGCACATCCTGGGGCACTCGGTAGGGTTGAGGGGTCAGGACCATACACACCCCCCGGGCGAACTCGGTAGGGTTGAGGAGTCAGGACCACGCACATCCTGGGGCACTCAGTAGGGTTGAGGGGTCAGGACCACACACAACCCCAGGGGGAACTCGGTAGGGTTGTGGGGTCAGGACCACGCACATCCTGGGGGACTCGGTAGGGTTGAGGGGTCAGGACCATACACACCCCCGGGGGGACTCAGTAGGGTTGAGGGGTCAGGACCATACACACCCCCGGGGGGACTCGGTAGGGTTGAGGGGTCAGGACCACACACACCCCCGGGGGGAATTGGTAGGGTTGAGGGGTCAGGACCACGCGCATCCTGGGGGAGCTCAGTAGGGTTGAGGGGTCAGGACCATACACACCCCCCGGGGGGAATCGGTAGGGTTGAGGGGTCAGGACCACACACATCCTGGGGGAATCGGTAGGGTTGAGGGGTCAGGACCACACACACCCCCGGGGAATTGGTAGGGTTGAGGGGTCAGGACCACACACACCCCTGGGGGAGCTCAGTAGGGTTGAGGGGTCAGGACCACACACACCCCTGGGGAACTCGGTAGGGTTGAGGGGTCAGGAACACACAGACCCCCCGGGGAACTCGGTAGGGTTGAGGGGTCAGGACCACACACACCCCCAGGGGAACTCGGTAGGGTTGAGGGGTCAGGACCATACACACCCCCAGGGGAACTCGGTAGGGTTGAGGGGTCAGGACCATACACACCCCCCGGGGGGACGGTAGGGTTGAGGGGTCAGAAACACACACACCCCTGGGGGAACTCGGTAGGGTTGAGGGGTCAGGACCACACACACCCCTGGGGGAACTCGGTAGGGTTGAGGGGTCAGGACCATACACACACCCCCGGGGAATCGGTAGGGTTGAGGGGTCAGGACCACACACACCCTCAGGGGGAACTCGGTAGGGTTGAGGGGTCAGGACCACACACAACCCCCGGGGGAACTCGGTAGGGTTGAGGGGTCAGGACCACACACACCCCCGGGGGGACTCGGTAGGGTTGAGGGGTCAGGACCACACACACTCTCAGGGGAAACTCGGTAGGGTTGAGGGGTCAGGAACACACACACCCCCCGGGGGGACGGTAGGGTTGAGGGGTCAGGAACACACACTCCCCTGGGGGACTCGGTAGGGTTGAGGGGTCAGGAACACACACACCCCCCGGGGAACTCGGTAGGGTTGAGGGGTCAGGAACACACACACCCCCGTGGGGATTCGGTAAGGTTGAGGGGTCAGGAACACACACACCCCTGCGGGGACTCGGTAGGGTTGAGGGGTCAGGACCACACACACCCCCGGGGGAACTCGGTAGGGTTGAGGTGTCAGAACCACACACACCCCTGGGGGAACTCGGTAGGGTTGAGGGGTCAGGACCACACACACCCCCGGGGGGACTCGGTAGGGTTGAGGGGTCAGGACCACACACACCCCTGGGGGAAACGGTAGGGTTGAGGGGTCAGGACCATACACACACCCCCGGGGAATCGGTAGGGTTGAGGGGTCAGGACCACACACACCCTCAGGGGGAACTCGGTAGGGTTGAGGGGTCAGGACCACACACAACCCCCGGGGGAACTCGGTAGGGTTGAGGGGTCAGGAACACACACACCCCCGGGGGGAACTCGGTAGGGTTGAGGGGTAAGGACCACACACATCCCCCCAGGGAACTCGGTAGGATTGAGGGGTCAGGACCACACACATCCCCCCAGGGAACTCGGTAGGGTTGAGGGGTCAGGACCATACACACCCCCCGGGGAACACGGTAGGGTTGAGGGGTCAGGACCACACACACCCCCGGGGGGACTCGGTAGGGTTGAGGGGTCAGGACCATACACACCCCTGGGGGAACTCGGTAGGGTTGAGGGGTCAGGACCACACACACCCCCGGGGGGACTCGGTAGGGTTGAGGGGTCAGGACCACACACACCCCCCGGGGAACTCGGTAGGGTTGAGGGGTCAGGACCACACACACCCTCAGGGGAAACTCGGTTGGGTTGAGGGGTCAGGAACACACAGACCCCCGGGGGAACTCGGTAGGGTTGAGGGGTCAGGACCATACACACACCCCCGGGGAATCGGTAGTGTTGAGGGGTCAGGACCACACACACCCTCAGGGGGAACTCGGTAGGGTTGAGGGGTCAGGAACACACACACCCCCGGGGGGAACTCGGTAGGGTTGAGGGGTCAGGACCACACACATCCCCCCAGGGAACTCGGTAGGGTTGAGGGGTCAGGACCACACACATCCCCCCAGGGAACTCGGTAGGGTTGAGGGGTCAGGACCATACACACACCCCCGGGGAATCGGTAGGGTTGAGGGTTCAGGACCACACACACCCTCAGGGGGAACTCGGTAGGGTTGAGGGGTCAGGACCACACACAACCCCCGGGGGAACTCGGTAGGGTTGAGGGGTCAGGAACACACACACCCCCGGGTGGAACTCGGTAGGGTTGAGGGGTCAGGACCACACACATCCCCCCAGGGAACTCGGTAGGGTTGAGGGGTCAGGACCATACACACCCCCCGGGGAACTCGGTACGGTTGAGGGGTCAGGACCATACACACCCCCCGGGGGGACGGTAGGGTTGAGGGGTCAGGAACACACAGACCCACCGGGGAACTCGGTAGGGTTGAGGGGTCAGGACCATACACACCCCTGGGGAAACTCGGTAGGGTTGAGGGGTCAGGAACACACACACCCTCAGGGGGAACTCGGTAGGGTTGAGGGGTCAGGACCACACACACCCCTGGGGGAACTCGGTAGGGTTGAGGGGTCAGGAACACACACACCCTCAGGGGGAACTCGGTAGGGTTGAGGGGTCAGGACCACGCACATCCTGGGGGAGCTCAGTAGGGTTGAGGGGTCAGGACCATACACACCCCCCGGGGGGAATCGGTAGGGTTGAGGGGTCAGGACCATACACACCCCCGGGGGGACTCAGTAGGGTTGAGGGGTCAGGACCATACACACCCCCGGGGGGACTCGGTAGGGTTGAGGGGTCAGGACCACACACACCCCCGGGGGGAATTGGTAGGGTTGAGGGGTCAGGACCACGCGCATCCTGGGGGAGCTCAGTAGGGTTGAGGGGTCAGGACCATACACACCCCCCGGGGGGAATCGGTAGGGTTGAGGGGTCAGGACCACACACATCCTGGGGGAATCGGTAGGGTTGAGGGGTCAGGACCACACACACCCCCGGGGAATTGGTAGGGTTGAGGGGTCAGGACCACACACACCCCTGGGGGAGCTCAGTAGGGTTGAGGGGTCAGGACCACACACACCCCTGGGGAACTCGGTAGGGTTGAGGGGTCAGGAACACACAGACCCCCCGGGGAACTCGGTAGGGTTGAGGGGTCAGGACCACACACATCCCCAGGGGAACTCGGTAGGGTTGAGGGGTCAGGACCATACACACCCCCAGGGGAACTCGGTAGGGTTGAGGGGTCAGGACCATACACACCCCCCGGGGGGACGGTAGGGTTGAGGGGTCAGGAACACACACACCCCTGGGGGGACTCGGTAGGGTTGAGGGGTCAGGACCACACACATCCCCGGGGGAACTCGGTAGGGTTGAGGGGTCAGGAACACACACACCCCTGGGGGGACTCGGTAGGGTTGAGGGGTCAGGACCACACACACCCCCGGGGGAACTCGGTAGGGTTGAGGTGTCAGGACCACACACACCCCTGGGGGAACTCGGTAGGGTTGAGGGGTCAGGACCACACACACCCCCGGGGGGACTCGGTAGGGTTGAGGGGTCAGGACCACACACACCCCTGGGGGAACTCGGTAGGGTTGAGGGGTCAGGACCATACACACCCCACGGGAAACTCGGTAGGGTTGAGGGGTCAGGACCACACACACCCCTGGGGGACTCGGTAGGATTGAGGGGTCAGGACCACACACAACCCCCGGGGGAACTCGGTAGGGTTGAGGGGTCAGGACCATACACAGCCCCCGGGGGGATGGTTGGGTTGAGGGGTCAGGAACACACAGACCCCCGGGGGAACTCGGTAGGGTTGAGAGGTCAGGACCACACACACCCCCGGGGGAAACGGTAGGATTGAGGGGTCAGGACCATACACACACCCCCGGGGAATCGGTAGGGTTGAGGGGTCAGGACCACACACACCCTCAGGGGGAACTCGGTAGGGTTGAGGGGTCAGGACCACACACAACCCCCGGGGGAACTCGGTAGGGTTGAGGGGTCAGGAACACACACACCCCCGGGGGGAACTCGGTAGGGTTGAGGGGTCAGGACCACACACATCCCCCCAGGGAACTCGGTAGGGTTGAGGGGTCAGGACCATACACACCCCCCGGGGAACTCGGTAGGGTTGAGGGGTCAGGACCACACACACCCCCGGGGGGACTCGGTAGGGTTGAGGGGTCAGGACCATACACACTCCTGGGGGAACTCGGTAGGGTTGAGGGGTCAGGACCACACACACCCCCGGGGGGACTCGGTAGGGTTGAGGGGTCAGGACCACACACACCCCCCGGGGAACTCGGTAGGGTTGAGGGGTCAGGACCACACACACCCTCAGGGGAAACTCGGTTGGGTTGAGGGGTCAGGAACACACAGACCCCCGGGGGAACTCGGTAGAGTTGAGGGGTCAGGACACACACAACCCCCGGGGGAACTCGGTAGGGTTGAGGGGTCAGGACCATACACACACCCCCGGGGAATCGGTAGTGTTGAGGGGTCAGGACCACACACACCCTCAGGGGGAACTCGGTAGGGTTGAGGGGTCAGGAACACACACACCCCCGGGGGGAACTCGGTAGGGTTGAGGGGTCAGGACCACACACATCCCCCCAGGGAACTCGGTAGGGTTGAGGGGTCAGGACCACACACATCCCCCCAGGGAACTCGGTAGGGTTGAGGGGTCAGGACCATACACACACCCCCGGGGAATCGGTAGGGTTGAGGGGTCAGGACCACACACACCCTCAGGGGGAACTCGGTAGGGTTGAGGGGTCAGGACCACACACAACCCCCGGGGAACTCGGTAGGGTTGAGGGGTCAGGAACACACACACCCCCGGGGGGAACTCGGCAGGGTTGAGGGGTCAGGACCACACACATCCCCCCAGGGAACTCGGTAGGGTTGAGGGGTCAGGACCATACACACCCCCCGGGGAACTCGGTAGGGATGAGGTGTCAGGACCACACACACCCCTGGGGGAACTCGGTAGGGTTGAGGGGTCAGGACCATACACACCCCCCGGGGAACTCGGTAGGGTTGAGGGGTCAGGACCACACACACCCCCGGGGGGACTCGGTAGGGTTGAGGGGTCAGGACCATACACACTCCTGGGGGAACTCGGTAGGGTTGAGGGGTCAGGACCACACACAACCCCGGGGGGACTCGGTAGGGTTGAGGGGTCAGGACCACACACACCCCCCGGGGAACTCGGTAGGGTTGAGGGGTCAGGACCACACACACCCTCAGGGGAAAATCGGTTGGGTTGAGGGGTCAGGAACACACAGACCCCCGGGGGAACTCGGTAGGGTTGAGGGGTCAGGACCACACACAACCCCCGGGGGAACTCGGTAGGGTTGAGGGGTCAGGACCATACACACACCCCCGGGGAATCGGTAGTGTTGAGGGGTCAGGACCACACACACCCTCAGGGGGAACTCGGTAGGGTTGAGGGGTCAGGAACACACACACCCCCGGGGGGAACTCGGTAGGGTTGAGGGGTCAGGACCACACACATCCCCCCAGGGAACTCGGTAGGGTTGAGGGGTCAGGACCACACACATCCCCCCAGGGAACTCGGTAGGGTTGAGGGGTCAGGACCATACACACACCCCCGGGGAATCGGTAGGGTTGAGGGGTCAGGACCACACACACCCTCAGGGGGAACTCGGTAGGGTTGAGGGGTCAGGACCACACACAACCCCCGGGGGAACTCGGTAGGGTTGAGGGGTCAGGAACACACACACCCCCGGGGGGAACTCGGTAGGGTTGAGGGGTCAGGACCACACACATCCCCCCAGGGAACTCGGTAGGGTTGAGGGGTCAGGACCATACACACCCCCCGGGGAACTCGGTAGGGTTGAGGGGTCAGGACCATACACACCCCCCGGGAGGACGGTAGGGTTGAGGGGTCAGGAACACACAGACCCACCGGGGAACTCGGTAGGGTTGAGGGGTCAGGACCATACACACCCCTGGGGGAACTCGGTAGGGTTGAGGGGTCAGGAACACACACACCCTCAGGGGGAACTCGGTAGGGTTGAGGGGTCAGGACCACACACACCCCTGGGGGAACTCGGTAGGGTTGAGGGGTCAGGAACACACACACCCTCAGGGGGAACTCGGTAGGGTTGAGGGGTCAGGACCACGCACATCCTGGGGGAGCTCAGTAGGGTTGAGGGGTCAGGACCATACACACCCCCCGGGGGGAATCGGTAGGGTTGAGGGGTCAGGACCACACACATCCTGGGGGAATCGGTAGGGTTGAGGGGTCAGGACCACGCACATCCTGGGGCACTCGGTAGGGTTGAGGGGTCAGGACCATACACACCCCCCGTGGGAACTCGGTAGGGTTGAGGAGTCAGGACCACGCACATCCTGGGGCACTCAGTAGGGTTGAGGGGTCAGGACCATACACACCCCCCGGGGGAACTCGGTAGGGTTGAGGGGTCAGGACCACGCACATCCTGGGGCACTCAGTAGGGTTGAGGGGTCAGGACCATACACACCCCCCGGGGGGAATCGGTAGGGTTGAGGGGTCAGGACCACACACAACCCCAGGGGGAACTCGGTAGGGTTGTGGGGTCAGGACCACGCACATCCTGGGGGACTCGGTAGGGTTGAGGGGTCAGGACCATACACACCCCCGGGGGGACTCAGTAGGGTTGAGGGGTCAGGACCATACACACCCCCCGGGGGGAATCGGTAGGGTTGAGGGGTCAGGACCACACACATCCTGGGGGAATCGGTAGGGTTGAGGGGTCAGGAACACACAGACCCCCCGGGGAACTCGGTAGGGTTGAGGGGTCAGGACCACACACATCCCCAGGGGAACTCGGTAGGGTTGAGGGGTCAGGACCATACACACCCCCCGGGGGGACGGTAGGGTTGAGGGGTCAGGAACACACACACCCCTGGGGGGACTCGGTAGGGTTGAGGGGTCAGGACCACACACACCCCCGGGGGAACTCGGTAGGGTTGAGGGGTCAGGAACACACACACCCCTGGGGGGGACTCGGTAGGGTTGAGGGGTCAGGACCACACACACCCCCGGGGGAACTCGGTAGGGTTGAGGTGTCAGGACCACACACACCTCTGGGGGAACTCGGTAGGGTTGAGGGGTCAGGACCACACACACCCCCGGGGGGACTCGGTAGGGTTGAGGGGTCAGGACCACACACACCCCTGGGGGAACTCGGTAGGGTTGAGGGGTCAGGACCATACACACCCCACGGGAAACTCGGTAGGGTTGAGGGGTCAGGACCACACACACCCCTGGGGGACTCGGTAGGATTGAGGGGTCAGGACCACACACAACCCCCGGGGGAACTCGGTAGGGTTGAGGGGTCAGGACCATACACAGCCCCCGGGGGGATGGTTGGGTTGAGGGGTCAGGAACACACAGACCCCCGGGGGAACTCGGTAGGGTTGAGGGGTCAGGACCACACACACCCCCGGGGGAAACGGTAGGATTGAGGGGTCAGGACCATACACACACCCCCGGGGAATCGGTAGGGTTGAGGGGTCAGGACCACACACACCCTCAGGGGGAACTCGGTAGGGTTGAGGGGTCAGGACCACACACAACCCCCGCGGGAACTCGGTAGGGTTGAGGGGTCAGGAACACACACACCCCCGGGGGGAACTCGGTAGGGTTGAGGGGTCAGGACCACACACATCCCCCCAGGGAACTCGGTAGGGTTGAGGGGTCAGGACCATACACACCCCCCGGGGAACTCGGTAGGGTTGAGGGGTCAGGACCACACACACCCCCGGGGGGACTCGGTAGGGTTGAGGGGTCAGGACCATACACACTCCTGGGGGAACTCGGTAGGGTTGAGGGGTCAGGACCACACACACCCCCGGGGGGACTCGGTAGGGTTGAGGGGTCAGGACCACACACACCCCCCGGGGAACTCGGTAGGGTTGAGGGGTCAGGACCACACACACCCTCAGGGGAAACTCGGTTGGGTTGAGGGGTCAGGAACACACAGACCCCCGGGGGAACTAGGTAGGGTTGAGGGGTCAGGACCACACACAACCCCCGGGGGAACTCGGTAGGGTTGAGGGGTCAGGACCATACACACACCCCCGGGGAATCGGTAGTGTTGAGGGGTCAGGACCACACACACCCTCAGGGGGAACTCGGTAGGGTTGAGGGGTCAGGAACACACACACCCCCGGGGGGGAACTCGGTAGGGTTGAGGGGTCAGGACCACACACATCCCCCCAGGGAACTCGGTAGGGTTGAGGGGTCAGGACCACACACATCCCCCCAGGGAACTCGGTAGGGTTGAGGGGTCAGGACCATACACACACCCCCGGGGAATCGGTAGGGTTGAGGGGTCAGGACCACACACACCCTCAGGGGGAACTCGGTAGGGTTGAGGGGTCAGGACCACACACAACCCCCGGGGGAACTCGGTAGGGTTGAGGGGTCAGGAACACACACACCCCCGGGGGGAACTCGGTAGGGTTGAGGGGTCAGGACCACACACATCCCCCCAGGGAACTCGGTAGGGTTGAGGGGTCAGGACCATACACACCCCCCGGGGAACTCGGTAGGGTTGAGGGGTCAGGACCATACACACCCCCCGGGAGGACGGTAGGGTTGAGGGGTCAGGAACACACAGACCCACCGGGGAACTCGGTAGGGTTGAGGGGTCAGGACCATACACACCCCTGGGGGAACTCGGTAGGGTTGAGGGGTCAGGAACACACACACCCTCAGGGGAACTCGGTAGGGTTGAGGGATCAGGACCACACACACCCCTGGGGGAACTCGGTAGGGTTGAGGGGTCAGGACCACACACACCCCTGGGGAACTCGGTAGGGTTGAGGGATCAGGACCACACACACCCCTGGGGAACTCGGTAGTGTTGAGGGGTCAGGACCACACACAACCCCCGGGGGAACTCGGTAGGGTTGAGGGGTCAGGACCATACACACACCCCCGGGGAATCGGTAGTGTTGAGGGGTCAGGACCACACACACCCTCAGGGGGAACTCGGTAGGGTTGAGGGGTCAGGAACACACACACCCCCGGGGGGAACTCGGTAGGGTTGAGGGGTCAGGACCACACACATCCCCCCAGGGAACTCGGTAGGGTTGAGGGGTCAGGACCACACACATCCCCTCAGGGAACTCGGTAGGGTTGAGGGGTCAGGACCATACACACCCCCGGGGAATCGGTAGGGTTGAGGGGTCAGGACCACACACACCCTCAGGGGGAACTCGGTAGGGTTGAGGGGTCAGGACCACACACAAACCCCGGGGGAACTCGGTAGGGTTGAGGGGTCAGGAACACACACACCCCCGGGGGGAACTCAGTAGGGTTGAGGGGTCAGGACCACACACATCCCCCCAGGGAACTCGGTAGGGTTGAGGGGTCAGGACCATACACACCCCCCAGGGAACTCGGTAGGGTTGAGGGGTCAGGACCATACACACCCCCCGGGAGGACGGTAGGGTTGAGGGGTCAGGAACACACAGACCCACCGGGGAACTCGGTAGGGTTGAGGGGTCAGGACCATACACACCCCTGGGGGAACTCGGTAGGGTTGAGGGGTCAGGAACACACACACCCTCAGGGGGAACTCGGTAGGGTTGAGGGGTCAGGACCACACACACCCCTGGGGGAACTCGGTAGGGTTGAGGGGTCAGGAACACACACACCCTCAGGGGGAACTCGGTAGGGTTGAGGGGTCAGGACCACGCACATCCTGGGGGAGCTCAGTAGGGTTGAGGGGTCAGGACCATACACACCCCCCGGGGGGAATCGGTAGGGTTGAGGGGTCAGGACCACACACATCCTGGGGGAATCGGTAGGGTTGAGGGGTCAGGACCACGCACATCCTGGGGCACTCGGTAGGGTTGAGGGGTCAGGACCATACACACCCCCCGTGGGAACTCGGTAGGGTTGAGGAGTCAGGACCACGCACATCCTGGGGCACTCAGTAGGGTTGAGGGGTCAGGACCATACACACCCCCCGGGGGAACTCGGTAGGGTTGAGGGGTCAGGACCACGCACATCCTGGGGCACTCAGTAGGGTTGAGGGGTCAGGACCATACACACCCCCCGGGGGGAATCGGTAGCGTTGAGGGGTCAGGACCACACACAACCCCAGGGGGAACTCGGTAGGGTTGTGGGGTCAGGACCACGCACATCCTGGGGGACTCGATAGGGTTGAGGGGTCAGGACCATACACACCCCCGGGGGGACTCAGTAGGGTTGAGGGGTCAGGACCATACACACCCCCGGGGGGACTCGGTAGGGTTGAGGGGTCAGGACCACACACACCCCCGGGGGGAATTGGTAGGGTTGAGGGGTCAGGACCACGCGCATCCTGGGGGAGCTCAGTAGGGTTGAGGGGTCAGGACCATACACACCCCCCGGGGGGAATCGGTAGGGTTGAGGGGTCAGGACCACACACATCCTGGGGGAATCGGTAGGGTTGAGGGGTCAGGACCACACACACCCCCGGGGAATTGGTAGGGTTGAGGGGTCAGGACCACACACACCCCTGGGGGAGCTCAGTAGGGTTGAGGGGTCAGGACCACACACACCCCTGGGGAACTCGGTAGGGTTGAGGGGTCAGGAACACACAGACCCCCCGGGGAACTCGGTAGGGTTGAGGGGTCAGGACCACACACACCCCCAGGGGAACTCGGTAGGGTTGAGGGGGTCAGGACCATACACACCCCCAGGGGAACTCGGTAGGGTTGAGGGGTCAGGACCATACACACCCCCCGGGGGGACGGTAGGGTTGAGGGGTCAGGAACACACACACCCCCCAGGGGGAACTCGGTAAGGTTGAGGGGTCAGGACCATACACACCCTCCGGGGGGACGGTAGGGTTGAGGGGTCAGGACCATACACACCCCTGGGGGAACTCGGTAGGGTTGAGGTGTCAGGACCACACACACCCCTGGGGGAACTCGGTAGGGTTGAGGGGTCAGGACCACACACACCCCTGGGGGAACTCGGTAGGGTTGAGGGGTCGGGACCACACACACCCCCCGGGGAACTCGGTAGGGTTGAGGGGTCAGGACCATACACACCCCCCGGTGAAATTTAAGGAGCTACAGTACTCAATGACACTCACTGTTCAAGTTTTGGCTTGGTGTCTTCTCCACGTACTCCACTGTTCCACGGGGACTCTGGCTGCTGTCCGGTCGCCGGCTGGCCCCGAGCTGTTGTTCCACCTGCTGCCAGGCTGGGAGAAAGAGTATTCGGATCAAAGAGAGCTAAAGATGGGGCAGGAGACAGGTGGGCTCCCCTAATGCCACAGGAGGAAGGAAGCAAAGGAAGAAGTTTTATTCAAGTAACATCATTCACCAGCCACTCATATCCCATCCAACACAGGAGCAGAATCAGGCCATTTGGTCTGCTCCACCATCCCATCATGGCTGTCATAGTATACCTCTTGCCCTCTCCCTTACTAATCAAGAATCAATCAATCCCTGTTTCAAATATACCCAATGATTTAGTCACCTGTGCGCTGAATTCCAGATTCAGCACCCTCTGGCTAAAGAAATTCCTCATCATTCTAAATGGACATCCGTCTATTCTGAGGCTGTGCCCTCTGGTCCTAGACTCCTCCACTATTGGAAACATCCTCTCCACATCCATTACATCAAGGCCTTTTAATACTTGATAAGATTTCAATGAGATTCCCCCCTTCATTCCTATAAACTCCAACAAGGACAGGCCCTGAGCCATCAAACTTTATTAACTGTGGGTTTCCATGAATGTATGGGTGAGGGTTAGTAAGTTGTGGGCAAGCTACGTTGGTACTGGGGAGCAAGGCAACACCTGCAAGCTGCCTGCAGTCTGATCGTCAGACCGAGCTGGTCATTGACAACACATTTGATGTAGGTGCAACAAATGAAGCCAATTTTTATTGGATTTTGACTGGGGGGATAAATATCCATCAGGGCACTGGGCAAGTCTCCTCACCGGCTCCACTCCAGCAGGAAGGGCAGATGGTTCACAAGTTCATAGGGTTGTACAGAAGGCCTATGTTGTGTTGATCAAGTTCAAGAGCTGCTCTATAAAACTCTGGTTAGACCACACTTGGAGTACTGTTTTCAGCTCTAGTCACGTCATGTGGAAGCCTTAGAGAGCATGAGAATAGGTTGAGCGAGCTAGGGGTTTTCTCCTTGGAGTAAAGGAGGTAGAGAGGTGACCTGATAGAGGTGTACAAGAGGATAAGAGCATATATAGAGTGGACAGCTAGAGACATTTTTGCAGGGTGGAAATACCGCATTGTAGTGCAGTTAGCACAACGCTTTACGGTACCCGGCGAACCGGGATCAATTCCCATCGCACGGTAGTGTCGCGGTTAGCACAGCGCTTTACGGTACCGGCGAACCGGGATCAATTCCCATCGCACGGTAGTGTCGCGGTTAGCACAGCGCTTTACGGTACCGGCGAACCGGGATCAATTCCATCGCACGGTAGTGTCGCGGTTAGCACAGCGCTTTACGGTACCGGCGAACCGGGATCAATTCCCATCGCACGGTAGTGTCGCGGTTAGCACAGCGCTTTACGGTACCGGCGAACCGGGATCAATTCCCATCGCACGGTAGTGTCGCGGTTAGCACAGCGCTTTACGGTACCGGCGAACCGGGATCAATTCCCATCGCACGGTAGTGTCGCGGTTAGCACAGCGCTTTACGGTACCGGCGAACCGGGATCAATTCCCATCGCACGGTAGTGTCGCGGTTAGCACAGCGCTTTACGGTACCCGGCGAACCGGGATCAATTCCCATCGCACGGGTAGTGTCGCGGTTAGCACAGCGCTTTACGGTACCGGCGAACCGGGATCAATTCCCATCGCACGGTAGGTGTCGCGGTTAGCACAGCGCTTTACGGTACCGGCGAACCGGGATCAATTCCCACAGCTGCCTGGAAGCTGTTTGTATGTTCTCTCCATAACCACATGGGTTTCCTCTGGGTGTTCCGGTTTTCTCCCACAATCCAAACACGTACCAGTCGGTAGGCTAATTGGTCATTGTGAATCGTCCTGTGATGAGGCTGAAGTTAAATCGGGGTTGCTGGGCAGCGGGGATCAAAGGGCTCGAAGCGCCTATTCTGTGCTGTATCTCAATAAATAAATAAAATCATTTAAAGGTGGCTGGTGCAAAATATGGGGGGGTTATCAGAGATAGTTTTATAGGGGAGGGGGTGTCAAAGATAGTTTTATGGGGGGGGGGATGTCCGAGATAGATTTATGGAATGGATGTCCGTGATAGATTTATGGGGGGGGGGGATGTCCGAGATAGATTTATGGGATGGGGGATGTCAGAGATAGATTTATGGGGTGGGGGATGTCAGAGATAGATTTATGGGGTGGGGGATGTCAGAGATAGATTTATGGGATGGATGTCCGAGATAGATTTATGGGGGGGGGGGATGTCCGAGATAGATTTATGGGATGGATGTCCGAGATAGATTTATGGGGGGGGGGGGATGTCCGAGATAGATTTATGGGGTGGGGGATGTCAGAGATAGATTTATGGGGTGGGGGATGTCAGAGATAGATTTATGGGGTGGGGGATGTCAGAGATAGATTTATAGGGTGGGGGATGTCAGAGATAGATTTATGGGGGGGGATGTCCGAGATAGATTTATGGGGGGGGGATGTCAGAGATAGATTTATGGGGGGGGATGTCAGAGATAGATTTATGGGGGGGGATGTCCGAGATAGATTTATGGGAGGGATGTCAGAGATAGATTTATGGGGTGGGGGATGTCAGAGATAGATTTATGGGGTGGGGGATGTCAGAGATAGATTTATGGGGGGGGATGTCAGAGATAGATTTATGGGGTGGGGGATGTCAGAGATAGATTTATGGGGGGGATGTCCGAGATAGATTTATGGGGGGGGATGTCAGAGATAGATTTATGGGGGGGGATGTCAGAGATAGATTTATGGGAGGGATGTCAGGAGATAGATTTATGGGGTGGGGGATGTCAGAGATAGATTTATGGGGTGGGGGATGTCAGAGATAGATTTATGGGGGGGGATGTCAGAGATAGATTTATGGGGGGGATGTCAGAGATAGATTTATGGGGGGGATGTCATAGATAGATTTATGGGGGGGATGTCAGAGATAGATTTATGGGGGGATGTCAGAGATAGATTTATGGGGGGGGTGTCAGAGATAGATTTATGGGAGGGATGTCATAGATAGATTTATGGGGGGGATGTCATAGATAGATTTATGGGGGGGATGTCCGAGATAGATTATGGGGGGGGATGTCAGAGATAGATTTATGGGGGGGGATGTCAGAGATAGATTTATGGGGGGGATGTCCGAGATAGATTTATGGGAGGGATGTCAGAGACAGATTTATGGGAGGGATGTCATAGATAGATTTATGGGTGGGGGATGTCAGAGATAGATTTATGGGGTGGGGGATGTCAGAGATAGATTTATGGGGGGGGATGTCAGAGATAGATTTATGGGGGGGGATGTCCGAGATAGATTTATGGGGGGGGATGTCAGAGATAGATTTATGGGGGGGGATGTCAGAGATAGATTTTTGGGGGGGGATGTCCGAGATAGATTTATGGGAGGGATGTCAGAGATAGATTTATGGGAGGGATGTCATAGATAGATTTATGGGGGGGGGGGATGTCCGAGATAGATTTATGGGGGGGATGTCAGAGATAGATTTATGGGGGGGGGGGATGTCCGAGATAGATTTATGGGGGGGATGTCCGAGATAGATTTATGGGGGGGATGTCCGAGATAGATTTATGGGGGGGGATGTCAGAGATAGATTTATGGGGGGGATGTCCGAGATAGATTTATGGGGTGGGGGATGTCCGAGATAGATTTATGGGGGGGATGTCCGAGATAGATTTATGGGGGGGGGATGTCATAGATAGATTTATGGGGGGGATGTCCGAGATAGATTTATGGGGGGGGATGTCCGAGATAGATTTATGGGGGGGATGTCATAGATAGATTTATGGGGGGGATGTCCGAGATAGATTTATGGGGGGGGATGTCAGAGATAGATTTATGGGGGGATGTCAGAGATAGATTATGGGGGGGATGTCAGAGATAGATTTATGGGGGGGTGTCAGAGATAGATTTATGGGAGGGATGTCATAGATAGATTTATGGGGGGGATGTCATAGATAGATTTATGGGGGGGGATGTCCGAGATAGATTTATGGGGGGGATGTCCGAGATAGATTTATGGGGGGGATGTCCGAGATAGATTTATGGGGGAGGATGTCCGAGATAGATTTATGGGAGGGATGTCATAGATAGATTTATGGGGGGGTGTCAGAGATAGATTTATGGGGGGGGGGTGTCAGAGATAGATTTATGGGGGGGATGTCAGAGATAGATTTATGGGAGGGATGTCATAGATAGATTTATGGGGGGGATGTCAGAGATAGATTTATGGGGGGGGTGTCAGAGATAGATTTATGGGGGGATGTCAGAGATAGATTTATGGGGGGGGGTGTCAGAGACAGTTTTTTTTAATGGAACACCCGGCCAGAGGTGTTAGTAGAGGCAGGTACATCAGGGGCATTGAAGAAACTCTTAGATTGACACATGGATGATAAAAAAGGGAGGACTATGTAAGAGGTAAGGATTAGATTGATCTTGGAGTAGCTTAAAAGGTCAGTGCAACATTGTGGATCGAACAGCCTGCACTGTGCTATATTTAATGTTTCATTCCAATCTCTGTGCACGGTTTTGAGTAACACTACCTTCTACAGCAGGTGAGGTTGCCATGGAGTGAGAGTTCACAGAGCCTGGGGCATTAACAACAACCACTGCCAGAGAAGAACAAAGCACAGGGAAGACTGGTTCCTGGGACAATTGGGCAAACATCCCCACTCTCCCCGTTGCCTGGCAAACCCCATGCTCTCGGTTCATCTCTCATTAAAATACCCGTCTGATATCCGCTGACTGTTCGCTGCCGAGCTCTGGTAACTGAAGAGGGGGACCCCACCCAGGCAGGAAGACCATCATTCGCAGTAACTCACTCAGTGACAAATGCTCTTTGATCCCAGTCAACTTCACAGTAGAAAAACATGCACTTTGAACACACAAAAATATTTGGTCTTCCCTTCACTGACAAACTTTTAAACTGTCATTGGCCCATCAGGGACAAGTACCCACAACCCACAAAGTACTAAATACATTTTAAACTTCTAAAGTAAAATTATTTTGTGCTAGATTTAATTAGATCTCAGTCAGTCAATTACCAGCTGCGATTGTGGAAGTTGTGGTTAGGCAAGGGTTAAAGACAATTTTTTAATTTGCATTTTGAGAAGGATAAGGGCAGATCAGAGGTGTCAGTGTTGCAGCTGAACAAAGAAGACTATGGAGCCATGAGGGAAAAGCTGGCCAAAGTTGACTGGATGGATATCCTAGCAGAAAAGACAGTGGAACAGCAATGGCAGGTATTCTTGGGAATAATGCACAAGGTGCAAAATCAGTTCATCCCCCGGAGGAGTAAGGATTCAAAGGGGGGAAAGGGGCCACAGTGGAGATTGCGTAGCATTAAAAAAAAGGAAGTATGACAGAGCTAAGGTGAGCGGGAGGACAGATGATTGGGAAATTTTTAAGGAACAACAGAACTTAACTAAAAAGGCAATATGAGGCACGAACACAAGCTAGCCAGGAATATAAAGGAGGATAGCAAAAGCTTTTTTAGGTATGTGAAGAGAAAGAAGATAGTTAAGAACAATGTTGGGCCCTTGAAGAATGAATTGGGTGAAATTGTTATGGGAAACAGAGAAATGGCAGAAGAATTTAATAAGTAGATCTGTTTTCACTAGGGAAGACACAGGCAATCTCCCAGATGTATGGATGGGCCAAGGACATAGAATAACAGAGGAAATGAAACAGATTGACATTAGGAAGGAAACGGTGATGAGTAGACTGATGGGACTGAAGGCTGACAAATCCCTAGGTCCAGATGGTCTGCATCCTAGGGTACTAAAGGAGGTGGCTCTGGAAATTGCGGCTGCATTGGAGCACTGAATGCGGTGCAGACTCGAGGGGCCGAATGGTCTACTTCTGCACCTATTGTCTATTGTCTATAATCATTTTCCAATGTTCCTTAGATTCAGGACCAGTTCCTGAGGATTGGAGAATGGCTAATGTTATCCCACTTTTTAAGAAAGGAGAGAGGGAGAAAACAGAGAACTATCGTCCTGTCAGCCTGACATCGGTGGTGGGGAAGATGGTAGAGTCCATTATTAAAGATGAAATAGTGGCATAGCTAGATAGCAGTGATAGGATTGGGCTGAGCCAGCATGGATTTACCAAGGGCAAGTCATGCTTGACTAATCTATTGGAGTTTTTCGAGGATGTAACCAGGAAGTTAGACAAGGGAGATCCAGTGGATGTAGTGTACCTCGATTTTCAGGAGGCATTTGATAAGGACCCACATAGGAGATTGGTGGGTAAAATCAGAGCTCATGGCATTGGGGGGGAAGATATTGACATGGATAGAAAACTGGTTGGCAGATAGAAAGCAAAGGGTAGCGGTGAATGGGTGTTTCTCAGAATGGCAGGTGGTGACTAGTGGGGTGCCACAGAGCTCGGTATTGGGACCACAGCTGTTTACGATTTACATCAACGATTTAGATGAAGGCATTGAGAATAACATCAGCAAGTTTGCTGATGATACTAAGCTGGGTGGCAGTGTGACATGTGATGAGGATGTTAGGAGAATTCAGGGTGACTTGGATAGGCTGAGTGAGTGGGCAGATATTTGGCAGATGACGTTTAATGTGAATAAGTGTGAGGTTATCCACTTTGGGAGTAAGAACAGGAAGGCAGATTATTATCTGAATGGTGTAAAGTTAGGTAAGGGAGAAATACAAAGAGATCTAGGAGTCCTTGTTCATCAGTCACTGAAGGTGAATGAGCAAGTGCAGCAGGCAGTGAAGAAGGCTAATGGAATGTTGGCCTTTATTACAAAGGGAATCGAGTAGAAGAGCAAGGAAATCCTCTTGCATTTGTACAGAGCCCTGGTGAGACCACACCTGGTGTACAGTTGGTTACACTTATTGTGTACAGTTTTGGTCTCCAGGATTAAGGAAGGACATCCTGGCTGTAGAGGAAGTACAGCGTAGGTTCACAAGGTTAATTCCTGGGATGTCCAGACTGTCTTATGCAGAGAGGTTAGAGAGACTGGGCTTGTACACACTGGAATTAAGGAGATTGAGAGGGAATCTGATTGCAACATATAAGATTATTAAGGGATTGAACAAGAAAAGAGGCAAGAAATATGTTCCAGATGCTGGGAGAGTTCAGTACCAGAGGGCATGGTTTGAGAATAAGGGGTAGGTCATTTAGGACAGAGTTGAGGAAAAACTTCTTCTCCCAGAGAGTTGTGGGGGTCTGGAATGCACTGCCTCGGAAGGCAGTGGAGGCCAATTCTCTGGATGCTTTCAAGAAGGAGCTAGATAGGTATCTTATGGATAGGGGAATCAAGGTATATGGGGACAAGGCAGGAACCGGGTATTGATAGTAGATGATCAGCCATGATCTCAGAATGGCGGTGCAGGCTCAAAGGGCCGAATGGTCTACTTCTGCACCTATTGTCTATTGATGTTCAGGCAAAGATAGCCTGGTGTAGTTGTAGTTTACCCAGACTTTTGAAGTGAGATGTCTATTATTGCAGACGAGAGAGGCGGGATTTACTGAAGCTGTATTTACTCAAAGCAGATGAGTGAGGCCTCTGAAGTGAGACTTTTTTAAAAGAAAGATCTACCTAGAACATAGCTTCCTTTTACACACTACAGGGTGCTGGAGACAGACGAGATAGGAATATGTGAAACACACCCAATGAATCAGACAATTGCTTTACTAACTTCAAAGTAGCATCAGTTGTCAGCTTATAGTCTCAATTGACTTTTAACACTTCTAATATGAATGGCGACTGATCTTCAAACAGGAATTCAAACATATACAATTCACCAAATGGTCAATATCCACTACTGATAAGCTAATTCTGTATACTAACCTGAGAACTGTGTGGTGACAGGGGCCAAACTGTTTTCTTTGTGCACAAGTAAAATAAAGTGTGGTTGAGTTGTAAGAGTGCGCAAGATCTGGGTCCAGTTACTGTATTTTATTATTGACAACATGGGTTGATCTGCTTGTGTGAGCATACCCATTTCCTTCATTTGGTCACTTCCACAGGTTTGAGGTTGCTGATCTCTCCCACACCCAACCCCCATGTGCCTGAATATCCCAGCATTTCCCTGCCTGGTGTAAAGCAGTGTCCGGGAAAGAGGGAGGACTCTGGCTGTTACACACTGTAAGGCTGTGTGCCTGTCAAACTGAGCTACCACAGAAAAGTAAATGAGGGAATTTAGAGCATACATCACTCAAACTGCAATGT
The DNA here is from genome assembly GCF_030144855.1 of Hypanus sabinus. Classification (NCBI taxonomy): domain Eukaryota; kingdom Metazoa; phylum Chordata; class Chondrichthyes; order Myliobatiformes; family Dasyatidae; genus Hypanus; species Hypanus sabinus. The sequence goes on from NC_082714.1 coordinate 2,722,862, forward strand.
TGAACTGACCTTTAACCTACTCTAAGATCAATCTAATCCTTACCTCCCACTTCACCCTCCATTTTTCTATCATCCATGTGCCTACCCCTAATTGACCTGCGTCTGCCACCACCCCTGGCAGGGGATTCCATGCAACTACCATCTCTGTGTAAAACACTCACCTCTGTCATCCCCCCCCCCAAACCTCCCTCCAATTACTTTAAAGTTATGCCGCTTTCTATCAGCCATTTCCACTCTGAATAAAAGTCTCTCGCTATCCACTCGATCTATGCCTCTTACCATCACGTACATCTCTACGGTGTGGACTATTATCTAAATGGGGAGAAAGTTTAAACATCGGAGGTGCAGAGGAACTTAGGAGTCCTCGTGCAAGTCTGTGGCAAAGAAGGCAAATGCAATATTGACATTTATTTCAAGGGGAAGAGAATATAAAAGCAAGGAGATAATGCTGAATCTTTATAAGACACTAGTCAGACTGCACTATTGTCAACAATTTTGGGCCCCATATCTCAGAAAGAATGTGTTGTCATTGGAGAGAGTCCTGAGGTGGTTCACAAAGATGATTCTGAGAATGAAGGGGTTAACATATGAAGAATGTTTGGCAACTTTGGACCTGTACTCATTGGAATTTAGAAGAATGCGGAGGAATCTCATTGAAACCTACCAAATGTTGAAAGGCCAAGTCCTTCGGTATACTTAAGACAGAAGTTGATAGTTTCCTGGTCAGTCAGGGCATCAAACGATATAGCAAGAAAGCAGTTGTATGGGGTTGAGTGGGATCTGGGATCAGACATGATGGAATGGCGAAGCAGACTCGATGGGCTGAATGGCCTAATTCTGCTCTGATGTCTTATGGTTGATCGTCACCTCTCATCCTCCTTGCCCTCCTCCTCATCTACCAAGTTCATTATCTGAATCTACCGTGATGGTTAGCTGAACGTCTCTCTCTGTATGCACCTTTCTCAGAAACTTTTGGAAGGTGTGAAGCTTGGAGAGAGTCGAGAGCAGCCATCCACACACGGTCACTCCCTCTGGATGTTGGGAATGGACAACAGAAGGAGAGGCCCCTGCAAATCTGTCATACCCTCCCTGTTCAGCAATGGTTTGTCACCATCTCCCCAGTACTCTCCCTCACGCACAACGGAGATCAGACAGGCAGATCCCCATTCCCCTCCATCCATAATCCGGACATCCCAGCAGAGCTGACAGAAGATGGGTGCTGTTCTACACCAATGGTCAGCAGTGCAGTCTCACCCAAGGCTGAAGTTCGTTATTGCCTGGTCACTTTTCATCATCAACCCTCACCATCCAGGCCATGCTCTCTTCTCACTGCTGAAATCAGGAAGGTGGTACAGGAAACTCAGGACTCACACTACCAGGTTCAGGAACAGTCCTAACCCCTCAACATCGGGCTCTTGAACCAAAGGGAATGACGTCATAGCCCAACACTGAACTGTTAAAGACTGTGACATGACCCAAAGAGGGCTGTTCATGCAAGGTTCCCCAGAAATATGGAAGAATGGTCTAAAATTCCTCCTCACTGTTGATCAGCAGCTACGGGAAACATCTGGTGTAGGTTCAGGTAGTTATTTGGTAATTCTCTAACACAAGTCCAAATCACAAACAATTGGTATTTCTACAGCACCTCTAACTTAGTGACATACCCCAAGGTATCGCAGAAGGATGTCAACCAAAGACTAACATCCAGAGTTGGTGGTCCAGTCAGTAAAATAGTAAAGGGTATGCAGCAACCAAGAGAACAAGCGTTCCAGCGCTGCGATCTTCGGAAGCTGATGGGATCCTGGAATTCCAAAGCAGGGACAGAGGGAGTGGGGAGGTGGCATTGGATTGGCCCACACTGACACGCCCGCATATACAGTATAAATGCTGAAGGGAAGGGAGAAGGGTTAGATTGATCTTGGAGATTATAAAGTTGGCACAACATTGTGGGCTGAACGGCCAAAAGTATCAGGATTATGCCTGCCAGACTGGGTAACAGGTTCTTCCCTCAGGCTAAGGCCCTGCCACCACTAAGGTCTCATCACTTGACCTGTTTACCTGTGCTGCACACTACATGAATTATATTTTATTAACTTATGTGTAGTAATATTTTGTTTTATGTGCTGTACTTAATACGTTTTGTAGTGCGCCGTGGTCGACAGGAATATTGTTTCATTTAGTTATATACACGTACAATCAGAGAACAATGAGCTTCAACTTGAAACACGGTATTCTGTGCTTTGTGTCACAGGGAGCTCCAAGCGACTTCATCATAAACACAAGAGACCAGATTCTGGAAATCTAGAGCAATAAGCACAAGATGCTGGAGGAACTCAGCAGGTCAGGCAGCATCAATGGAGGGGAATAAACAGTCAATGTTTCGGGCCAAGACTCCTTATTAGAACTTCTTCAGGTCCTGGTGAAAGGTCTCTGTCCGAAATGTCAACTGTTTATTCCTCTACATAGATGTTTTAAGGAACCTCATCGACTGTTTTGGGGCCATGTTAGCACTGGTTTCCTCTCAAATGGTCGGCATTGGAGTCAGTAACTCCAACAGGGACCAGGTTAATCCTAGAACAGGATGGAGAAGAGAAATGAGAGGCAACTGATTAAGTATGCAAATGTTCAGACCAATGGCAGACGGGGTGTACTGCAGCTTACACATGAAGTTTGATAATTACCCGGGTGTAAAGCAAGATAGTCAAACATAGGAAACATAGAAAAAGGGACGGGGAGAAATTAACAGAAGGAGAAATCAGTGCTCGTGCTATCAGGTTGAAGGCTACCCAGATGGAATACCAGGACAGTAGAGGAAGCCAAGGAGTGACATGTCAGAATGGGAAGGGGAAGTAGAATTTAAATTCAGGTGGGGGACAGGAGAGAGGATCCTAGGATTGGGAATGGCATGAGAGGCTCCCCATCATTCTCCCCTTACCTTCATAGACAAATCGCACGTTCTCCTCATGCGCTGGTGTGTGTTCCTCCTCTCTGCGCTCCGCAGCGCACGGCGTCGGGTAACGTTTCCCATTCACTCGGTTAAATACCAGCTTGGGCGCTGGGCCACTGGAAGAGAGGGAGAGAGCTTGTTGCATTCAGGAGAGACTCCATCAGAAGGGGGTCCACACTATACTGGTGCCAGAATACAGTGCGACAGTTGCAGGCTGCCCCAGCACAACCTCAGGCGTACTGGTTGTTAAATGCTGTATTGACTAGCTGTATCACAGTCTGGTGTGGAAATACCAGTCCCCTTCAACATTACATCCTATAGTGGATACAGTCCAGTCCATCACAGGTAAAGCCCTCCTAACCATTGAGCACATCTATCTGAATCATCAGGGACCCCACCACCCAGGTCGTGCTCTCTTCTTACTGCTGTCATCAGGAAAAAGGTACAAGAGCCTCAGGACTCGCACCACCAGGTTCAGGAACAGTTACTACCCCTCACCCATCAGGCTCTTGAACCAGAGGGCAAAACTTCACTCACCCCACCACTGAAATGTTCCCATAACCAATGGGCTCACTTTCTAGGACTCTTCATCTCATGTTCTCGATACTTATTATTTCCTTTTATATTTACACAATGTGTTGTTTTCTATACAATGGTTGAATACCCTAGTCAGCTGGCCTTCCGCTGCTTCCGGTATGGATATTATTCTATAGATTTATTGAGTATGCCCACAAGAAAATGAATCTCTGATTTGTATATGGTGATATATATGTGTACTTCAATAAATTTACTTTGAACTTTGATAAATAAACTTGAATCTTGACTAGTGCTAACAGCTGGAGATAGAGACGAGGTTATTGGGAGATGGTGAGAGTCGAAAAGCTGGTGGTAATCTGCAGTTCCCCCAGCAGTAGATTCAGTTCCCTCTGCCGGAAGATTATATGAACTGGCTCACTGTAACTTTGTCTCTTTTATTACTTTATTAACTTATTTTCCTTTCTTTCTGCCAGTTATTCTTTAAACAACTAAGAAGATTATTTATTGTAACCTTTAACACATGTTCATATACTGAATCAGAAAAGAATTTTGCAAGGAATGAAAGGGTCAACATACGAGGAGTGTTTGATGGCTTTGGACCTGTGCTTGCTGTAGTTTAAAACAAAGAGGAGCAATCTCATTGAAATCTATCAAATATTGAAAGGCCTAGATAGAGTGGACGTCGAGCAGATGCTTCCAATCATGAGGGAGTTTAGGACCAGAGGACACAGCCTCAGAATAGAGGGACGTCCATTTAGAACAGAGATGTGGTGGCCAAGTCATGGGTATATTTAAATCCGGGGTTGATAGCCTCTTGATTAGTGAAGATGTCAAGGTTATGGTGAGGAGACAGGGGAATGGGGTTAAGAGGGATAATAAATCAGCCATGATGGAATGGTGGAACATTTTTGATGGGCTGAATGGCCTAATTCTGCTCAGAAGTCTTATGGTCTAACAAAGGACAAATTTTAAAATTGTGGATTCTGCTCAACTGGGGCATATCAGGACCAGTACATATTGGCTCAATTAAGCAGCTGTCCCAATTAGCTGAATTTTCATGGAAACAATTAAAAAAGCAAAAAAAGTATAAAACTGAGTAACAAATTATGTATTTAAATAAAATTCAGAACAAATTAGAACACTATCAACACTAATACAGTATTATAAAACTGTGTATTAGTTCCTAATAGTAAACGACAGAAGATGCATCCAGCGTATGTGTTCTTTTGAATGATTCTGTTGAACAAAGTCAATGCAGGCTCCTAGTGTAGATAATGGTCTGCCTTCATACAATACTGTAGACAACTGCAGCCTCCAAATCTTCATTTTCACTGTAACATTCAAGATGATTGTTGATACCTTCAAACTCTTCATAGTTTCTACCTTGCTGAAGTGATGAAATCATCTCACTTTCACTCCTGCCTCTTTCCAGCATCCCAAGCTTCAATCCTTGAAACCACAGTGAACAAAACAGTTCTGAATTGTCTTACTGCTTATTTTTGCCAACTATCAGTGACAAATATCACTGCTTTTTGAACATCGGTACATGCAACTGAAGCTAGTTAGAAACTGTTCAGCAACAGTCTGCTGTCCCAACTGAACGATATATTGTCCCAAAAGAACTAAGGGAAATCCTGGCTATATTGTTGGTTAGTTTTTGTTCTTTAAGAGTTGTCACAAATAAACGGCTGCTCCAATTAACTGGAATCCACCGTACTTTTATTCTAGTGCCCTGGCGAGCTGCCAGCCATGGAGGTGAACGAGTCAGACTGGGCTCAGTACAGATCCAGTCACTGAATGAATGGGTGGGGCAGCAGGTCAGTTAATGAAAGTTCGAGTGAAAGAGCACTTGCACAGAACCACCACGGTAAGCATGGATGTAGAAAAGGTTGCAGCAATTCACTTTCATGCACTGACCTTGGCACAAACAACAGCCTTTCCCTCCTCTCCTTCGAACATCAGCTGAATAATATTTCACTGGGTGGTGAGAAACAAGTAAACAACATGTCCTTGTGATGGCTGCCCTCTGTAACGTCCCATCTAGGGTGGTTGACGATGATAGGGATCCATCTTCTGATTGCATCAGATCAGTCTATGCCCTCAGAATCATTCAGATGCATTACTCCAAACCAACTCAGGTTACAGTTTGCAAACAGGGACTGTGGAATGGAACGGCGAGGGGGGAGGAGGGAGCGTGCGACAGAACGGTGCAGAGTGAGCTTCGCCCTGGGTCTGACTCTCATGCTTCTTATTGTAATTTATGGTCTCTTTTCATCTGTTACATCTACTGCTGCCACAAACAATAATGTTCCCAACAAGTCAGTGAAAATAAACCTGTTTCTGTTTAACAATTACCCAACCAGTCTTGTGAACAGATACCAGCAGAATTCAGAGCAGTCCAGTTATAGTTATCTGCTTTTACCAAACGCCTGTGTTACTGTTGGAGAGAAACCAATGGACAAGCTTGTGAACCATTGAGAAAGTGTTCCAAGAAATGCAGGAGGGTAGATACAACTGTGTTTGGAGGGTAAAGTTCAAAGAGCCACTGTTTCAGCGATATTGCGTAGGGCTGTAAAGTAATAAAACTACAGACTGTTAAAGTTCTGAATGAAAGAGTTTGAAGCACTAAACAGGCACCACAGTTTATGCCTGGATAACCAGGTTACAGGTTTAGTCTGCAGGACTTTTAGGCAGCATCTCTGACACCTTGCTGAGAAATCTACTCTTGTTCTCTCTCTATTCCAAGTGGAACATTCCAGCCAACAAATCTATCCTGGGTCCAGAACACAAGAGCCATTACAAAGAAAGCATGGCACCGCCTCTGCTTTCTTAGAACTTGGCAAAGATTCAACATGTTATTTACAAGTCTGACAAACTTCTGTAGACGTGTGGTGGAGAATACACGGACTGACTGTATCACGGCCTGGTATGGAAACACCAATGCCCTTGAACAGAATATCATATAAAAAGTAGTGGATATGGCCCAGTCCATCACAGGTGAAACCATTGAGCACATCTAGAGAGTACTGTCGCAGAAAAGCAGCATCCATCATTAAGGGACCCCAACACCCAGGTCATGCTCTCTTTTTCCAGCTGCCACTGGGGAAAAGGTACAGGAGCCTCAGGACCCACACCACTGGGTTCAGGAACAGTTATCAGCCCTCAAACATCAGGCTCTTGAACTAGAGAGGATAACTTCATTCACCCCAACACTGAACTGTTCCCATAACCTACGGACTCACTTTCAAGGACTCTTCATCTCATGTTCTCAATATTTATTGCATATTTATTTATTATTTTTATTTTTGCATTTGCAGTTTGTTGTCTTATTCACACTGGTTGGGGACAGTCATTCTTTGATTCTATTGTGTTTACTGTGGACGTCTGCAGGAAAATGAATCTAAGGTGGCATATATATATTTTGATAATAAATTTACTTTGAATTTTGAAACTCACCAACAGCCTTGTCTACATTTTCTTCAACCCGGCTCTTGCTGGGTGAGTGTGAGGGAGATACAAGTGACAGGAACCACTCGAATCTGGAGCAACACACAGTGTGCTAGAGAAACACTACAACACAGAATCAGACTCTTCAGCCCACCTAGCCCATGCTGAACTACACTAATCCGCCTAGCCTCCTCCACTTGCACCTGGACCATAGCTCTCCATAACCCTCCCATTCAAATTTCTTATAAATGTTGAAATCAAACCCACATCCACCACTTCTGCTGGCAGCTCATTCCACACTCTCACCACCCTGAGTGAAGGAGTTCCCTCATCTTCCCCTTAAATGTTTCACCCTTAACCTATGACCTCTAGTTCTAGTCTCACCCAACCTCAGCTTGTTTTTTACCCTATCTATACCCCTCATATTTTTGTAAACATCTATCAAATCTCCCCTCATTCCCCTATGCTACAGGGAATAAAGTCCTAACCTATTCAACCTTTCTCTATAAATCAAGTCCTCAAGTCCCAGCAATAACCTTGTAAATTTTCTCTGTACTCTTTCAATCAAGGTCATACGAACTGTATGTCCTTTACCAGCACGTTCCCAATCAGGCCATCTGATGAATCTTCTTGAGCTCCACTGAGGACATCAGTGTCTCATTATGTCCTCAGCACATCCACTCCCCTTCCCCTCTCCCTGACAATTGATTTACTGAACCCGTAAACATGCAGGCAGCACGGCAGTGTCCAGTTAGCCATCACGAGTCGGTGTTTAGTTGCTGCCACTGTCTGCAAGGTGTTTGTACTTTTTCACTCTGACTGTCTGGGTTTCCTTCCACATTTCAAAGACGTACCAGTTGGGGGTTAGTAAATTGTGGGAATGCTATGTTGGTGCCGGAAGCATGGTGACACTTGTGGGCTGCCCCCAGCACATCCTCAGACTGTGTTGGTTGTTGAAACAAACAATGCATTTTTGATGTATGTGTGACAAATAAAGCTGGGCCTGTGCTCACTGGAGTTTAGAAGAATGACCCAGATGGAGTGGAGGTGGAGAGGATGTTTCCAGTGGTGGGTGAGCTTAGGACCAGAGCGTACAGCCTCAGAAAAGAGGGACAACCATTTAGAACAGAGATAAAGAGGAATTTCATGAACTAGGTGGTGAATCTGTAAAATTCATTGACACAGGCAGCTGTGGAGGCCAAGTAATTGGGAATATTTAAAGTGGAGGTTCATAAGTTCTTGATTAGCCAGGGCATCAAAGGTTACAGAAGGCAAGAGAGTGGGATTGAGAGGGATAATAAATCAGCCATGATGGAATGGCAGACAGACTCAATGGCCTGAATGGCTAATTATGCTCCTACTTCATTGTCTAATCTAATCATAAACCCTTATTCTCAATAAAAACATTTTGTTACATCTTATCACAAGCCTTTGAAAATCCAGAAATACTACAACCACATATTGTCCCTTCTCTCTCCTGATCAAACACTCCCCTAAATTGTTCTGTGCACGATTTCTCTTTTAAAAACCCTCACTAACTTTGCCTTATCACGATTTCCAAAGCACCCTGATTAGGAGATTGCCCCACCAATAAAACCGGTTAATCTTTAGCTCACTATTTTCTCTCTAACAGCACAGTTACTAATCCCATTTTACAATCTGCTAGGACTTTTCCTGAACCCCAAGAATTCTGGAAAATCACTACTGGTGTACACAAACTCTGCAGCCACGAAGAGGGAGGTGGCACTTCAACATGACGGTGCACTGCACCAGTGATCCCGATCAGAGTTCAATGCCGCTGTTGTCTCTAAGGAGTTTGTACATTCTACCCGTGACTGCATGGGTTTCCTCCTGGCTTTCACATGTGGCTTAGCTGCTAAGCCCAGCGGAACAGTTGCCACTGACAGAAGGGACCAAAGTAGGTTACTTCCACTGTGCACTTATGCTCGAAACCTATTGAAAACCAAAAGGCCTAAGCAGTGTTAATTAGGCTATTTGGCCCATGAGCCTGCTCCACCATTCCATCATGGCTGAATTATTAACCCTCTCAATCCCACTCTCTTGCCTTCTCCTTGTAACCTTTAATGCCTTTACTAATTAGATAACTAAATCTATTAACCTCCATTTTAAACATACCCAATGACTTGGCCTCAACAGCCATTTGTGGCAATGAATTCCACCCTTTTGCTAAACAAATTCCTTCTAATCTCTATCCTAAATGGACATCTCTCTATTCTGATGCTGTGCCCTCTGGTCCTCAGCTCCCCCTCTATAGGAAACATCCTCTTCACTCTATCTAGGCCTTTCAATGTTCGATGGGTTTCAGTGACATCCCCCACTCTTCATTCTTCTAAACTACAGCAATACAGGCCTACAGCCATCAAACCCTCCTCATACATTAACCCTTTCATTCCTAGGATCACTGTCATGAACTTCCTCTGGACCCTCTCCAATACCAGAACATCTTTTCTTAGATAAGGGGCCCAAAACTCTTCATAAGTGCAATCTGACAAAAACTTCGCATTACATCCCTGCCCTTGTATTCTAATACTGCCAGGAAATATGGAGAGCTTGAGATGAACAGTCCTTGAATGTGAGTCCTTCGTTTATGGAACACTTCAATGACGGGGTGAGTGAAGTTGTCCCCTCTAGTTCAGGAGCCAGAGGGGTTCCTGAATCTAGGCAGTACATGCTTCCCGACAGTAGTAGCATATAGCCTAAGGTGGGGGTCCTTGATAATGGCGCAGTGCTGTGTGGAAGTGCTTTACCCGTGGTGGACTGGGCCATATCCACTACTGCAGGGTTTTCCGTTCAAGGGCATTGGTGCTTGCAAACCAGGAGATGACAACCAAATCAGGGAGAACTCTACAGACTGTTGATGGAATGGGCGAGACTTTCACTTCAGCGCTGCGATCCCGGCGAGGAGCCAAGCCGCCGTCTCTTATGTAACCCTGACATGACAGCCTGGGCCTCGGCACCAGGGGCACAACCAGACCCCGGCCCGGCCCGGCCCGGCGTCACCTTCACCACAAGGTCGGGGGGTGGAGCAGAGGGGAGGGACAAAGGCAGCACGCCAGCCATTCTCCTCAGGGCTGGCGCAACACCGACCCGCCTGTACTCACCTCCCCGTCGGCTTCTGCTTCACGTCGCAGCCGGGCTTGGCTTCGATCTGCTGGGATGGTCCTGCGGGAAGAGAAGCGGGTGTGAGAGTCGGCCAAGCCCGGTCCCCGGATACCCCCATCCCCCGGCACGGATACTCCCGACCCGGGGCCCGGCTCTCACCCGTCCTCCGCTGAGTGGCCAGCCGGCTGGGGCCCCGGCTGATTGTGTACATGGTCCGTTCGCTAAGGCGCCGGGCACTGCCTCCCGAGGAGGTGGCGGAGCGGCAGATCCCGGGACCCTCCTCGGCTCTCGGCCGGCCCACATCGGGCCAGCCAACCGCCAGCTCCCGGGACAATCCCACCCTCGGCCTGGCACCGCCCCGGTGCCCCTCCCGGAACCCGCCTACCTCCAGCGCCGGGCCGGGGTGAGGACACCTCTACCCTCCGAGGTCTCACGCCCGTCTCTTGTCTGCTGTCTCCCCACACCGGCCTTCTCCACTCATTCACTCCCCCACCCCCTCACACTCCCCCACACCCACCCCACTCCCTCACACTCACTCCACCCATTCCCCCACCCCACCCCTTCACACTCCCCCACCCCACCCCCTCACATTCCCCCACCCCCTCACACTCCCCCACACCCACCCCACTCCCTCACACTCACTCCACCCATTCCCCCACCCCACCCCCTCACATTCCCCCACCCCCTCACACTCCCCCACACCCACCCCACTCCCTCACACTCACTCCACCCATTCCCCCACCCCACCCCACCCCCTCACATTCCCCCACCCCCTCACACTCCCCACACCCACCCCACTCCCTCACACTCACTCCACCCATTCCCCCACCCCACCCCCTCACACTCCCCCACCCCACCCCCTCACATTCCCCCACTCCCTCACACTCCCCCACACCCACCCCACTCCCTCACACTCACTCCACCCATTCCCCCACCCCACCCCCTCACATTCCCCCACTCCCTCACACTCACTCCACCCATTCCCCCACCCCACCCCCTCACACTCCCCCACCCCACCCCACCCCCTCACATTCCCCCACTCCCTCACACTCCCCCACACCCACCCCACTCCCTTACACTCCACCCCTCATTCCCCTACACCCACCCCACTCCCTCACACTCACTCCCACTCCACCCCTCACTCCCCCACCACTCCACCCATTCCCCCACCCCACCCCCTTACATTCCCCCACTCCCTTACACTCACTCCCACCCCACTCCCTCACACTCACTCCCACTCCACCCCTCACTCCCCCCACCCCACCCCCCCACACCCACCCCACCCCCCCACACCCACCCCACCCCCTCACACTCCCCCACTCCCTCACACTCCCCCACACCCACCCCACTCCCTCACACTCATTTCCACTCCACTCCACACCTCACCTCCACCCCTCATTCCCCCACCCCACTCACATTCACTCCCACACCTCACCCCCCACTCCACCCCTCATTCCCTCACACCCACCCACCCCACCCCCTGACTACCCTCACACCCACCCATCTCACCCCCCACTTCACACCCTCACACCCCACTCCCACACTCCCCCACATTACCCTCACAGTCACTCCCCACCCCAGTCACACACCCCTACCCACCTTACACCCACACTTCTTCTCTCCCCACCCCATTCCCACACTCCCTCACTCCCATACCACCCCATCCACCCACTTGCTCTCCCTACCCCACACCCTCACCCCCACCCACTTCTGCTACCCATTCCCTCCTGTGCACCCACTTGTTCCCTCCACCCACACACTCACCCCACTCCCTCTCCTCCCCCACACCTACTCCCTTTCTCACACCCCTACCCTCCCAGCAGTTGTCCAGCTGCAGCACATCTTTGAAGATCCTTCCTCTCCCAGGGATGAGGTCTTTGGAGTTTCTTTTGGTGTTCCTGTAGCTTTTATATATTACGGGATGGGGTTGCTAGCCCCATGCCCAACCCTCCTCCTCACACAGCCAGTCTTGGGACCATTCATGGCAATTACGCCATCACAAACAAACTTCTTATGGACAGCAGTAAGAATTGAGACCCAGTCACTAGGGGCAACACGTGACAAATAAATTGAATTTTTATTCAAGAGGGAAGATTGCGACAAATCAGGAAACTAGACCGGTGAGTCTCACATCAGTTATAGGGAAGTTAGTGGAGAGAATTCCTAGGGATACAATTTATGAGCCTTTGGAAAACCATGGTGTAATTAGAGAGAAGCACCGTGGTTTTGTGCGGGGCGAGTCGTGTTGTACTAACTTGACTGAGTTTTTTTGATGAGGTGAAGATGGTGATTGATGAAGGTAGAGCTGTGGGTGTTGTCAACAAGGTCCCCCTTGGGAGGCTCATCCGGAAGAGAAGATGCACGGGGTTCATGGTGAATTGGCTGTTTGGATTCAGAGCTGCTCGCCCATGAAGGACAGAGTAGGGTCAAAGGGATTTATTCTGGCTGGAGGTCGGTGATTAGTGAAGTTCCACAGGGACCTGTGCTGGGACCTCTGCTGTTTATGATGTATATGAATGACCTCTGAAAATAATTGGTTAATAAGTTTGCAGACATGATGCAGATTGGTGGCATTGTGGATAGTGTAGAAGACTGACAAGGGTTTTGGTCGTCTCACTACAGGAAGGACGTGGAAGCCATAGAAAGGATGCAGAGGAGATTTACAAGGATGTTGCCTGGATTGGGGAGCATGCCGTCTAAGAATAGGTTGAATAAACTCAGCCTTTTCTCGTTGGAGTGGCAGAGAATGAGAGGTGACCTGGTAAGGGCGTATAAGAAGATGAGAGGCATTGATTGTGTGGATAGTCAGAGGCTTTTCCCCAGGGCTGAAATGGCTAACACGAGAGGGCACAGTTTTGAGGTGCTTGGAAGTAGGTACAGAGGAGATGTCAGGGGTAAGTTTTTTACACAGAGGGTAGTGAGTGCATGGAATGGGCTGCCGGCAACGGTGGTGGAGGTGGATACGATAGGGTCTTTTAAGAGACTCCTGGATAGGTACATGGAGCTCAGAAAAACAGAGGGTTATGGGTAACCCTAGGTAATTTCTAAGTAAGGACATTGTGGGCCGAAGGGCCTGTATTGTGCTGTAGGTTTTCTATGTTTTTATGAATACAACAGGGTTATAGATTAGTTACAGATATGAGCAGTGAAATAGCAAATGGAGCTTAACCTGGCCAAGTGTGAGATGTTGCACCTTGGTAGTCAAACATAGACACAGTGCACTGTTGAGAACAAGACCCTTAACAGTGTTGATGAGCAGAGGGATCTTAGTGTCCAAGTTCACAGCTCCCTGAAAGTGGCCACACAGGTTGTTAGGGTGGTTAAGAAGGCAAATGGCATGCTTGCTTTTATAAGTCAAGGCATTGAGTTCAAAATTGAAGAAATTACGTTGCAGCTTTACAAAACTCGAGTCAGGCCACATCTGGAGTATCGTATACAGTTCTTGTCACCCCATTATAAGAAGAATATCGAGGCTTTGAAGAGGGTGCAGAAGAGGTTTATCAGGAAACTGCCTGGATTAGAGAGTTTGTGCTATAACGAGAGGCTGGACAAACTTGGATTGTTTTCTGTGCAGCAGTGGAGGCTGGGGGGAGATCCGATAGAGGTTTATAAGATTATGAGAGGCACAGATAGACCCTTCAGTCCTGACGAAGGGTCTCGGCCCAAAACGTTGACTGCTCATTTCCACAGATGCTGTCTGACCTGCTGAGTTCCTCCAGTTTGTTGTACGTGTTGCTTTGACCACAGCATCTGCAGTGTACTTTGTGTAGACAGACAGTATCTTTTTCCTCATGATGGAAATGTCTAATAAATTCTTAAACACGCATTTATGGGAAAGGTTATGGTTTTTACACAGAGTAGTGGGGCCTGGAGGCAGACATGATAGAACCATTAAAGAGGCTCTCAGACAGGGACAGGGATGTGCAGGAAATGGGAGGATATGAACATTTTGTAGGCAGAGGATTAATTTAGACAATAGACAATAGGTGCAGAAGTAGACCATTCGGCCCCTCGGGCCTGCACCACTATTTTGGGATCATGGCTGATCAACTACTATCAATACCCGGTTCTCACCTTGTCCCCATATCCCTTGATTCCCCTATCCATAAGATACCTATCTAGCTCCTTCTTGAAAGCATCCAGAGAATTGGGCTCCACTGCCTTCCGAGGCAGTGCATTCCAGACCCCCACAACTCTCTGGGAGAAGAAGTTCTTCCTTAACTCTGTCCTAAATGACCTACCCCTTATTCTCAAACCATGCTCTCTGGTACTGGACTCTCCCAGCATCTGGAACGTATTTCCTGCCTCTATCTTGTCCAATCCCTTCATAATCTTATATGTTCCCTGCAAGAATGTTAGTACCGCTCCAGTTCAGGTGTAAACTGTCCCTTCGGAACAGATCCCACCTTCCCTGGAACAAAGTCCAATTATCTACAAACCTGAAGCCCTTCGTCCTGCACCATCCTCTCAGCCACGTATTAATCTTTATAATCTTTCTGTTCCTTGCCTCACTCGCACATGGCACAGGTAGCAATCCTGAGATTGTTACCCTCGAGGTCCTGCTCTTCAGCTTCACACCTGACTCCCAAAACTCCCTACGCAGGACCCTCTCACTCATCCTACCCACGTCATTGGTCCCTACATGGACCACAACATCTGGATTCTTGCCCTCCCTCTCGAGGATAACCTGCACCCGATCTGAGATGTCTCGTACCCCGGCACCAGGGAGGCAACATACCATCCGAGACTCCCGATCTTCCCCACAAAATCTCCTATCCGCCCCCCTGACTATAGAATCCCCTATCAAAACCGCTCTCATTTCTTCCCTCCTCCCCTTCCTAGTCGTATTTGCCTCCTAATTTGAATTTTTTGACATAACATTGTGGGCTATAGGATCTATTCCTGCAGTCTACTTTTCTGTTCTATGTCTGGGGAACTTCACAAAGATTTACATTTAGAGATACAGCACAGTATAACAGGCCTTTCCAGCCAAACAAGTCATCACCACCCATGTGACCAATTAACTTACTGATCCAATTAACTCCCTTTGGAATGTGCAGGAAACCCACAGGTAGAACATACAATTTCACAACATGTATCAGTGATAGCAATGCAAACACGAGGAAAACTGCAGATGCTGGAAATTCAAGCAACACACACAAAATGCTGGTGGAACGCAGCAGGCCAGGCAGCATTTATAGGAAGAAGCACAGATGACATTTTGGTCCTGACAAAGGGTCTCGGCCCGAAACATCGACTGTGCTTCTTCCTATAGATGCTGCCTGGCCTGCTGCATTGCACCAGTGTTTTGTGTGTGTATCAGTGATAGTAAATCTGGTTCTGATTCTGACAAACTCCTTACACACAGCAAGGGAAATAAACCCGGATGACTGGCGCTGTAATAGTGTTACACGAACTTGTGCCACTTCCAACCAACAAAGGTTACTAACAAAATTGCAATCTTTTCTTTCTGACCAAACACAGTGGCCGATTTAAAGCAGATAGCAACTATCAAAAACACAAGAGATTGTGCAGACACTGGAAATCCAGAGCAACACACAGACACAATGCTGAAGGAATTCAGCAGGTCAGGCAACATCTATGGAAAAAAATGAACTGTCAACGTTACGGGCCGAGACACTTCATCAGGATTGGAAAGGAAAAGGGAAGAAGCACAAGCTTGATAGGTGAGACCAGGTGAGGAATGAGATGGGTAGGTGGGTGGCGGGGGGGGGGGGGGGAATGAAGTAAGAAGCTGGGAGGTGATAGGTGAGGAATAAGATGGGTAGGTGGGTGGCGGGGGGGGGGGGGAATGAAGTAAGAAGCTGGGAAGTGATAGGTGAGACCAGGTGAGAAATGAGATGGGTAGGTGATAGGTGAGACCAGGTGAGGAATGAGATGGGTAGGTGGGTGGCAGAGGGGGGGGAATGAAGTAAGAAGCTGGGAGGTGATAGGTGAGACCAGGTGAGGAATGAGATGGGTAGGTGATAGGTGAGACCAGGTGAGGAATGAGATGGGTAGGTGGGTGGCAGAGGGGGGGGGGATTAAGTAAGAAGCTGGGAGGTGATAGGTGAGACCAGGTGAGGAATGAGATGGGTAGGTGGGTGGCAGAGGGGGGGGGGATGAAGTAAGAAGCTGGGAGGTGATAGGTGGAAAAGGTAAAGGGCTGGAGAAGAAGGAATCTGATAGGAGTGGAGAGTGGATCATGGGAGAAAGGAGAGGAGGAGGAGGACCAGGGGAAGGTGATACGCAAGTGAGAAGAGGTAAGAGGCTAGAGTGAGGAATTGAAGAAAGAGGAACGGAGTAGGGGGAAACATTACTGGAATTTGGAGAAATTATTGTTCATGCCATCAGGTTGGAGGCTACCCTTACAAAATATAAGGTGTTGCTCCTCCAATGTGAGAGTGGCCTTATCGTGTAGACAGAGGCCTTGGACTGACATGTCAGAATGGGAATGGGGATAGGAATTGAAATGGAACTGGAACCTGAGAAATTCCACTTTTTGTGGATGGAGCAGAGGTGCTCAACAAAGCGGCCGCCAATCTACATTGGATCTCACAATATAGAGGCCACATCAGGGGCACCGATACAGTAGGCAACCACAACTGATTGAATACATTGTTGATCAGAGGGAAAGGAAAAAGATTTTCTTTAATAGATTTGTTTTCCCTCACCTTATCAGTGTCCCAGAGACTTGCCATGCCTCATTTGGTCTGGGTGACTGATTCACATGTGCCTTATGGTTCCACAACTAACTGCTGTAATTCTAAGCAGATTCATTCACTGTAGAAGGGTCTGACCTGTTGGAAAGTTGCATGGGAGTTGCAAGGCATCTGACTGCAAGTCTCTACAAAGGATTGTGAGGAATGCTGAGGATCATCGGGGTCTCCCTTCCACTCCTTAGAGGTATTTATCAGGAGCACTGCGTATGCAGGGTCCTTAGCATTGTCAATGATCCCTCCCACCTGACCAACAATCTCTTTGACCCCCTACCATCAGGCAGGAGGTTCTGCAGCATTAGGCTGTTGGGGATGGAGGCAGCTTCCTCCCCTAGGCTGTGAGACTCCTGAACTCTCTGCCACCACCCAGGTCTCATCATGTATGAAACACCAGTATCATTATACTGTTTACTTTTTAACTTGTGTCATAAATGCACCTAATTATTTGATAATTTGTCAAAATATCACTTTAAACGTTATATACATGTATGTAGTTAAATGATGATAAACTTCACTTGATACTTGAGTTGACATACTGTGTTGTGCACCTTAGTCTGCAGGAACATTGTTTTATTTGGCAGTATTGAATTAATTAATTTATTTAAAGATACAGTGCAGAACAAGTCCTTCCAGCCCAACGAGCCACACCCCCTAACAACCTACATATTTAACCCGAGCTTGATCACAGGACAGTTTACAATGACCAATTAACCGGTACCTCTTTGGACTGTAGGAAACACAAAGAACACTGCAGATGCTGTGGTCAAATCAACACGTACATAAGCTGGATGAACTCAGCAGGTCGGGCAGCATCCATGGAAACGAGCAGTCAACGTTTCAGGCCGAGACCCTTCGTCAGGCCTGAAGAAGGAGGGGGCAGGGGCCCTATAAAGGTGAGGGGAGGGGGAAGGTGCCAGGTAAAAAAACAATCAGAGGAAAGATCAAGGGGTGGGGGAGGGGATAGGCAGGAGAGGTGAAGAAGGAATGTAAGGGGAAAGCACTATGGGTATTAGAAGAAGGCAGAATCATGAGATAGGCATCTAGAAGAGGAGGCAGAGTGAAAGTGGGATGGTGCAAGGGAGAGGGAGGGAATTACCAGAAGTTGGAGAATTTGATGTTGATACCAAGGGGCTGCAGACTACCCAGACGGTAGATGAGGTGTTGCTCCTCCAACCTGAGTTTGGCCTCATCATGGCAGTAGAGGAGGCCATGTATGGACATATCCGAATGGGAATGTGAAGCAGAGTTGAAGTGGGTGGCAACCGAGAGATCCTGTCTGTTGTGGCGGACGGAGCGGAGGTGCTTGACGAAGCGGTCCCCCAATCAGCGTCGGGTCTCGCTGATGTAGAGGAGGCCACACCAGGAGCACCGGATGCAATAGATTACCCCAACAGACTCACAAGTGAAGTGTTGCCTCATGTGAAAGGACTGTTTGGGGCCCTGAATGGTGGTAAGAGAGGAGGTGTAGGGACAGGTGTAGCTCTTACACTTGCAGGGATAAGTGTCCAGTGGGAGATCTGTGGGGAGGGACGTGTGGACCAGGCAATTGCGGAGGGAACGATCCCTGTGAAAAGCAGGGAGGGGTAGAGAGGGAAAGATGTGCTTAGTGGTGGGGCCCCGTTGAAGGTGGCAGAAATTGCTGAGGATAATATGCTGGATCCGGAGGCTGGTGGACTGTCAGAGGAAGCCGGACCACTCTAAGGAAACCCACATGCTCACAGGAAGAATGTACCAACTCCTTACAGACGGCATTGGAATTGGACTCTGATGCCCTGAGCTGTAACAGCTTTGCGCTAAATGCTATGCTGTTGGCGCCCACTTATAGCATGGTACACGTCACAATTGAATGACAATAAGCTGAAGTAAGTTTAGGGCATTCATTGGAATTTGCTTGAGGAGTGGAGGTGCGGCATGGTCTTAGTGTGATGGATCGACCATATACCTCCACAGTCCTCTCAGCACATGGTGGAACCACATGGCCAAAGGGAGAATCACGAAGAAGCCAACCAAATACAGCAGGGTGCGGGCTGTTTGGGGGAAGGCCAGACAGCAAGTCCCTCTGATGGAGTTCCATCGCAGGCGAGAGGCTGGAGGCTGGTTCCAGTGCGGATGAGGGTGGCAGCCCTGCCTCAGCCGTCACGGAGCAGCCATCTGCCCGCCCCAGCCACCGTGGCTTGAAGTCGCGCCGTCTTGTTACGTAATGACGTCATTATCACGACAATGGCGTATCTTGTGACGTTTCCTCCCTAGCGTCATCAGTTCATTATCCGAGAAGGGAGTGGGTGGGCCTCTCCCCAGAATGCCCTACGGAGGAAGTACACACCCCTCCTGATCACTATGGAAACCAGGCCTAGGCTTCCGATGCGAACTGGAGCTCCGGACCCGGGATCTGACGGTCATCGCGTGGGGCGAGGGGTTTGACCGATCCCGGCGGCCGTCGTCATGTCGTTTCGAGACCTCAGAAGTAAGAGATCGGGAGAGGCTACAGGCTTGCCCAGCCGCGGACACTGAATTACGTCGGGGACTGGGGCCTGCGTTTACTGTATCTGGCGATACCGTCACTCGGGTCAGGCATCGCCCGTGGCGAGAGGCTCCTGTCTCCCACCCGGGGGATGGGCTGAGTGTTTTCAGCGTTATCTGCATCTATTTTACTTTTCCAGCACCCTTATTTCCCGTAAGAAACCAGCTTGGTTTAAGTTGTGAGGAGGGTGGGCAGGGGTAAAGGGCTACTTCAAGTGGCCTGATGACCAGGGTTGCCTGGAGGTTAAACTGCAAACGAATTCATCCGCATTCCTGAGAGGCTCGGGAGTGAGAACAATAGATTGTGAATTATAAAATACAGATCCCTCTGCGCCCGGGTTCACCAGCAGAGCTGGCAGTCTGGAGCAAGCAGGGAGGCTCTACAGAAAGGCGGGGGGAATAGGCGAGAAGTGGCAGATGTCGGGAGTGTATGGCCATGCACTTTGGTAGAAGGAATAAAAGCATAGACTATTTTCTAAATGAGGAGACAATTCAAAAATCAGATGTGCGAAGGGACCTGGGAGACCTCGGGCAGGATTCCCGAAGGTTAATTTGCGGGCTGAGTCTGTGGTAAGAATCTGAATCGGGTTTAGTATCACCGGCATATATCGTGACATTTGTTAACGGCAGCAGTACAATGCAATCTATGATAAATATATAGGAAAAAAATCAATTACTATATATATTACTGTAATGATTAAATTAAATAAGTAGTGCAAAAAACAGAAATTAAAAGAATAGGGAGGCAGTTAGTATTCGTGGGTTCAATGTCCATTTAAACATCGGATGGCAGAAGGGAAGAAGCTGTTCCTGAATCGTGTGCCTTCAGGCTTCTGTACTCCTTCCTGACGTAAGGAACGAAAGTACAATGTTAGCATTCTTTTAGAAAGGATTGAAGTAAAAAAGCAAGGCTATGATGTGGAGGCTTTATAAGGTGTTGGTCAAACTTCACTTGCAGTATTATGTGCATATTCGGGGCCCTTATCTGAGAAAGCATGTGCTGGCACTGGAGAGAGTTCTAGAGGAGTTTCATAAGATTTATCCCAGAAATGTAAGGGTTAACATGTGAGGAGTGTTTGATGTCTCTGGGGCTGTACCTGCTGGAGTTTGGAAGAATGAGGGGGAAGCTCATTGAAACCTATCGAATATTGAAAGGACTAGATACAGTGGATGTGAAGAGGATGTTTCCTATAGTGGGGGAGTCTAGGACCTGAGGGTGGTTAGTCTCTGGAATTCTTTGCCACAGACGGCTGTGGAGTCCAAGCCATTGCATATATTTATCACAGAGGTTGATTGGTTGTTGTCATAGATTATGAGGGAGAAGGCAGGAGAACAGAGTTGAGAGGAATAATCTGTAGCTATGATGGAATGGTGGAGAAGACTTGATAGATCGAATGCCCTAATTCTGCTCTTATGGACCAATTACTTCTGATGCAGACAGAAAATGCAGTGTTTGATATTCATAGAGGAATTCAAGACAACAAACTCTTTGGCCTAACTCATCCATACCACCCAGAGATGTCCATTTCAGCAAGTCCCATTTGCCCATCTTTGGCTCATTCCTCTAAACCTTTCCTAGCTATTTAACCAAATGTCATTTCACCATTGTAATTGTCCCTGCTTTTAACACTTCCTCTGGTAGCCCATGCACACACCCACCAATGTCGGTGTGGGAAAACTTGCCCCTCTAATCTCCTTTAAATCAATAGTCTCAGAATCCAGCACTTGTGACTGTCTTCCTTATTTATGCTCCTCATAGTTTTCTAAACCTTGGGCTCATGCTACATTGAATAGTACAGCACAGTGGCAGGCCATTCAGCCCATCGTGCCTGTGTTGACCACAATGCTGAACTAATTAAACTAATGATTCCTGAGTAACCAAATGATTTCACATGGTCCATATCAATGTACTTATCTAAGATCCTCAAGCACATCTGTCTGTCTCCAGCACCACTCCTGGCAGCTCATCCCAGGCACCCACCACTGTATATACTCAGAGGGCTCTTTAAACTACTACAAGAGCAATCTAACCCTTCCCTCCCAAACACCCCTCCATTTCTCCTTTTACAAGGAGAGATTGGTCAGACTGGGATAATTTTTCTTGAAGAAAAGTGTACATTGAAGATGGGGGGGGGGGGGGAATGTTGGGGAACCGTGTTCCTTTGAGTGATTCTGTTTTCACCCACGTCCCAAGGACCTGCAGTTTGTTCCACTTTCAAATGAACTCAAGAAACAGTTGGGGTAGGTGGCCAAATTGGATTGAAATGAAGATTGTTCAGTGTACCACTCAAAAGGCAGTCTTGCATTTTGACATCTTGCTCAGGGCGATGAGTCTTGCTCAGGGTGTCTGACACTCCGAGGGAGGAGTTGTAAAGTTTAATGGCCACAGGCAGGAATGACTTCATATGACACTCAGTGTTGCATCTCGGTGGAATGAGTCTCTGGCTGAATGTACTCCTGTGCCTAACCAGTACATTATGGAGTGGATGGGAGACGTTGCCCAAGATGGCGTGCAACTTGGACGGCATCCTCTTTTCAGACACCACCGTCAGAGAGTCCAGTTCCACCCCCACAACATTACTGGCCTTACGAATGAGTTTGTTGATTCTGTTGGTGTCTGCTACCCTCAGCCTGCTGCCCAGCACACAACAGCAAACATGATAGCACTGAACCAGGTTATTTAATGTGAGAACAAGTTCAGACAGGAATCAATGAGAATCAGAGTCAGGTTTGTTATCACTGACATATGTTATAAAATCTGTTGTTTTGCAGCAGCAGTACATTGCAGAACATAAATTACACTGAGTTACAATGACAAATATATAAGTAGTTAAAAAATTGCGGTAGTGGGGATGAATCTGTTGCTAAAACGATGAGTGTATGCCTTCAGGCTCTGATACCTCCTCCTTGATGGTTTTGGTGTGTCCTCGCACAAAAGAGCAAACCATACTGTACTGACTACTATGTGGCTTTTTTTCCAAGCTGGGCACTGATCTTCTGTTATGGAAGCACTTGTTATCTGTTATCATTTGTTCCCTTCAGACTTTACTGAAATGATGAGGGCTCTGGGATATCCTCGACTCATCTCCATGGAAAACTTCCGCACTCCAAACTTTCCTTTGGTAGCAGAAATTCTCATCTGGCTGGTTAAAAGGTTAGTAATTTCCCAGGTGTGTGGAATTGTAAACCACAATCAAACAGCACTACAGTGTAGAAACAGGCTCATCTAGTTCATGCCAAACTTATTCTGCCTTGTCCCATCAACCTACACCCAGATCATAGCTTTACATACCTCTCCCATTCATGTACCTGCCTAAATTTCTCTTAAATGTTGCAACTGAACCCACATCCACCACTTCCACTGGCAGCTCGTTCCTCACTCTCACCACCCTCTGAGTGAAGAAGCTCCCCCTCAGGTTCCCTTTAACCCTTAACCCATGACCTCTACTTCTAGTCTCACTCAATCTCAGTGGAAAAAATCTGCTTGCATTAACACTATCGATATCTCTCATAATTTTCTATATCTCTACCAAATCTCCTTAGTCTTCTGCACTCCGAGGAATAAAGTCCTAACCTATTCAGCTTTCCCTATAACTCAGGATCTCAAGTCCCAGCAATGTCCTTGTAAATTTCTCTGTACTCTTTCAATCTTATTGCTATCTTTCCTGTAGGTGACCAAGACTGCACACAATATTCCAGATTAAGTTAGGCTGAGTTTTAACTAAAAATCAAAAGAAGCAGAATAGGCCACAGCTCCTCATATTCTGACTATGAGGAAGAGAACGCCAAGCATTTATTTTCATTTTTAGAATCTTTTTATTGGTACATAATCTTCTACAGCTATAAAATGATACAAAACTTCAACAAATTAATATGTAAACAATTAATAAAGCTGAAGAAAAAAAGCTGATCGTAATATATAAAAATGGAAAAAATAATGTTATATATAAGGAAAAGAAGGAAAAAAAGAACCCCATCTAACTAAGAAAAAAAACCCACTGACTACAAAAAAAGGGGAAAAAAACCCATTAGGAATCAACCCCCGGAGCAATATGTGTTACCATCATCTATATATATATATAAAGAAAAAGAATCATCAGTCGCCAATTCATATTTATATCGAATAAAATTGGAAGGAAACCATATAAAATAATTCAAATCAAATGATAATATTTGGCAAAAGAGCCCCATCTTCTTTCAAAGTCAAATCGGGGATCAAAAGTTCTACTTCTAATTTTTTCCAAACTGAGACATACATTACTTGAGAAAACCAATTAATGTAGGGGCAGAGGTAACTTTACATTTTAATAAAATAGCCCTTCTTGTCAATATTGTAACAAAAGAGGGAGGGTGAGCAGCTGGATGTCGTGGTCCATGTAGGGACCAATGACATGGGTAGGAAGAGTGAGGAGATCCTGAAAGGTGAGTTTAGGGAGCTAGGTGCCAAGTTAAAGGACAGGACCTCCAGGATAGCAATCTCAGGATTGCTACCAGTGCCACGTGCCGGTGGGTTTAGAAATAGTAAGATAGTGCAGAACAACACATGGCTGAAGACATGGGGCAGGAGGGAGGGCTTCAGATTTATAGATAATTGGGCAGTTTTCCAGGGAAGGTGGGACCTGTTCCGGCGGGACAGTTTACATCTGAACTGGAGGGGGCAAATATTCTTGCAGGTAGGTTTGCTAGAGAGGCTCCAGTGGATTTAAATGAGATATGAGGGGAGAGGGGAACCAGACTGTAGGAACAGATGTATCAAAAATCTACCATTAATATCGGCTATAATACCCTCCTGATTAAAAGGGATATTGGAATCAATAAAAATAGAGACACTTTTAATTTTACTCTGAGAGTTTGCATGAAACTGAGGATCCTTCCAAAATTTAAAAAATCGATTTTATCACATAACCTGATATGTGTCTCTTGAGCAAAGATTATATCAGGTTGGAATCGGTTAATAATTTTAAATTTTTTCTTACGCGTAATAGGATGATTCCAACCGTGGACATTCCAACTTAAAACATTTAACTGTTTAGATATCATCATAAGACTTTGTATCTAAAAAGAGTAGTTAGACGCATGTCAGGATAAGGTAGTCAGAAATGGAGGAGGTGAACAACAATAATAATCATTTGGGTATGCTCTGGGATTCCATAATGGGGATAAAAAAAGGAATAAAAACCCCATCCAAACTATAAGGCCTGGAAATAAGTCGATATCGATCAATGCAAGCCCCAAGAAAAGAATAGAAAGCGAATACAAACTCTGCCTACCTAAATAAAAAAAATGAAAAAATTAATCTCTGTCTCCCTCTAACGAACATAAAACTCATTACAGTCAACATATATCTCAATGTAATTAAATTGGAAGGAAAGTTTTTTAAAACAAAACGACCTTCGATTTTGAAAGTAACCTTCATAATGTTAGATAAATGAAGAAAGACACATCCAAAACAATTCTTGAAATATTTGCACAAAAGAAAAACAATCGCCATCTTTAAATTATCCAATCTATCTTTAAAACGTAAGGAAATCCAAATAATTACTTAAAAGATCTTTACAAAAGCGTACGGAACAAAAAAAAAATTAGTTTATTTAAATGCTGCAGAGAAGAAATTCTAGATGGTTCAAAATTATCTACAGTTCTCCCATTATATCTTCTGAGGTTAAAACCATCCAAACCAGTCTTTTTCAGAGATAAAAATACATTTTAAGGTAAAGACTTTCTGTAACCATCAAATCTTCCAATCTGATCACTCTTTACGCCGCGAGACAATCAAACTGTTGTAAATTATTCAAACTTCAGGCTTCAGTCTCGTCATCAGATTCGTCAGGTAAAGAGTTAATAAAACACAATGCTTTGGCTGGGTCATCAAAAATACGAGCCCCAGACTTTTTCATAAAAAGCCTTAATTTAGCTGGATATTGGAGCAATGGAAAGAGCTTTTTTTGATATGCTAATTTCATGGCCGATGCAAATCCAGCACGCTTCTTAACAATTTCGAATGGAAAATCTTCAAAAAAGCAATCTCCGAACCTTGAAATTGAAACAACCTTTGTTTTTCGCAAGCTTAATAATGCAGTCTTTGTCTCTGAAATGGAGAAAATGCACAACAATATGTCTGCTTTTACCTTGATCCCAGAGTTTTAAAGCACCGATTCTGTGAGCTATTTCAATATCTGGAGGTTGCGAACAAACCTCCGGAAATAAAGACTGAAACATTTTTGCAAAATAATCCAGTGTGTCGGCTGATTCTGATTTCTCTTTTAATCCAACAATTCAAATATTATTCTGACGTGACCGAGCTTCCAGATTGACGATCCGTTGTTCAGCCTTCTTCAAATGAGAAGAAAGGTCAGCCGCATTTCAACTAACTTCTTTAAGATCAAGGCTCAGAGAGTTAATTTTTTTCTTAAAATTTATCTTTTAGTTGAGTTATTTCAGTGCTGATACTGCTGATTTGAGAATCTAATCTCTTCACCCAGGGGGGTTCCTCTGAGAACTCATCAGCTTTTTTAGACTGTCTGTTGCCTGGGTCTGGGTTCCGTTTGGTGCTTCTTAGAGTAGCCATAATTATAACTGTTGCTCTACAGATCCGACTGAGTAAAGTTGAAATTTCAAAGTTTAAGTCAGAAAAGGGAGAGATTAAAGGCGGACAGAAAGAAACTGTGTCTTACATGTCCGTGAGTGGAGGGCAGAGTCGCCAAACATTTATGACTAGTTGGTGAAGAACGTTCTCCTTACCTCAGACCAAAAATACTGAGCCTCATCATGAGATTGAACTCCTGTCCTTAATTCAACAGCCTAAAGGAATCATTTCTTGCCATCTACAATGTTATTTCCTCTGGGACTATTCATGTCATTAGAAGGCTACCTCTAACCCATCAACACTTCCATGAGTCCAGGCCACACTTCCTACAGGACAACTCCCTCACAATTCAACAACTTGCTCTGAATCTCCTTCAGGTTCACAGTCAACACAGTACTTAACACAACATCTTCCTTACATTTATTAATAATAATAATAATAATAGCTTATTTGTAGAGTTCCTTTCATACAGACAATGTTGTTCAAAGTGCTTTACAATGGATTAAAGTGCAAACATGAAAATAAAAGATGATAAGATGTCAGTTAAAAGCAAGGTTAAATAAATAGGTTTTGAGATAATGTTTAAAAGTATCAACTGAGACTGCATCACTTATAGTTTTAGGTATTGAATTCCACACTTTAGCAGTGTAGCTCAAAAAAGCTGACCTGTCAATTCTCTTTTGAAGAAAATTGTTTAAATGTACGAGACTGGCAGAAGAAGATCTGAGAGCTTGAGCAGAATTATAAAACAAACGATTCTGTGATGTACTCTGGTCCCAGACCATTGAGAAATTTAAAAACAAGTAGGAGAATTTTAAAATCAATTCTAAAAAAACACAGGAAGCCAGTGCAAAGTAGCTAGTATGAAGTAATTTGCTCCCTCATCCTGGTTTGTACTGTTACGAACCCCGTGACTGGGTTACTCACCAGCAAAGATAGAGACGTCCATTGAAGTCTGATGATACTATTTTTAACAGTATTTATTAGTAAAAATACACGAAAATAATATCAATGCAAATATACAGATAATATATGTCGTCAATACTAAACCTAAAAGTGCGGGTATAATAATAATAAGAAATAAGCTCTGTCGTTGTCTAGGGGATAATGTATTGTCCGATGGAAATATAAAGTTCACTGCAGTTCCACAAGCTGCCGTCTTTTGGTTGTCACTGTGTTGCACTTTGTTGGAGAGAGAGAGAGATAATGGGAACATTTACCGCTATGGGTTTGTCCAACCTTCCTTTATGATTTCGAACTGTCAGGTGTCTCGTTGTCGTGGCCCTTCAATTGTGACCTCTCCTTTCGCTAAACCGTTCTTCCATGGTGAGCCCGCCACCCAGGCAAGGGAGGACGCACAGGAGCCAACCACCGGCTTTCGCTATAAAACGCTGTCACAGGATCTCTAGCACTTCTCCTGGTGCGTCTATAGGGGTGTTTCCCCAGACCCCTCTTTTATCCTTACTCACGGGGTCTCAGATGTCAGTCAGGTTGGGATGATGCAATCCCTCAATCAGACCACTCTGGTCATCCCCTGAGGGTTTCAATGAATAGTACAGTACTCAATACACAATTCCTTCTCCAAGAGACAATGGCAGTTATCAGTGGTTCCATTCCTCTGACATCAGGACACATTCCAAACCTTGTGTATTCTGGATGTCTCTCTCTCATTTCCTGGGTCTCAGACCCGAATTAATAGCGATCTTGTGATTCTCAAAAATGAGGGGGCGACTTTGTACCCTTCGGCCCCTCAGAGTTGCTTCACCTTCGTTACAGTACATAAGCCTTGTACAATCTAGCAAAACTACTCACTTTGTACTCTAACCACCCGACATCCTTGCCAGTGTCCTGTTTGCCAACTTCCAAGGAATTCAGTAATATTTTTCATATTTAGTTTAGCTCAATCATTAAACTAAATTTTGAAAGTAATTGGTAGACTCAAGGCTATGGGGAGAAGGCAGGAGAGTGCAGTTGAGAGTGTAATGGATCAGTCATGATAAAATGGCAGAGCAGACTTGATGGGTCAAATTGTTTAATTTCGTTCCTATGTCTTATGACTCTTAAGCCCATTGAGTGTATTTAGTTCCTTTTTGTTGGGATTTTTGCTGGTTCATCTTTCTGTATGGGCCATCGGAAATTATCTGGTAAATTATCTTATTTTGTGGGCCCACCCAACAGCAGCAAGTAAAAGGGTTTGAGTTGCTTTTAGCTGAAAAATTTTTACTGTTATAGACAATAGACAGTAGGTGCAGGGGTAGGCCATTCGGCCCTTCTAGCCTGCACCACCATTCAATGTCATCATGGCTGATCGTACACAATCAGTACCCCGTTCCTGCCCTCTCCCCATATCCCTTGACCCTGCTATCTATAAGAGCTCTATCTAACTCTCTCTTGAATTCATCCAGAGACTTGGCCTCCACTGCCTTCTGGGGCAGAGCATTCCACATATCCACCACTCTCTGGGTGAAAAAGTTTTTCCGCATCTCTGTTCTAAATGGCCTACCCCTTATTCTTAAACTGTGACCTCTGGTTCTGGACTGACCCATCAGCGGGAACATGCTTCCTGCCTCCAGCGTGTCCAATCCCTTAATAACCTTATATGTTTCAATCAGATCCGCTCTCATCCTTCTAAATTCCAGTGTATACAAGCCCAGTCGCTCCAATCTTTCAACATATGACAGTCCTGCCATTCTGGGAATTAACCTTGTGAACCTATGCTGCACTCCCTCAATAGCAAGAATGTCCTTCCTCAAATTTGAAGACAAAAACTGCACACAATACTCCAGGGGGTCTCACCAGTGCTCTATACAGCTGCAGAAGGACCTTTTTACTCCTATACTCAATTCCTCTTGTTATAAAGACCAACATGCCATTAGCTTTCTTCACTGCCTGCTGTACCTGCATGCTTGCTGTCATTGACTGATGTACAAGAACACCTAGATCTCGTTGTACTTCCTCTTTTCCTAACTTGACTCCATTTAGATAGTAATCTGCCTTCCTGTTCCTGCCACCGAAGTGGATAACCTCACATTTATCCACATTAAACTGCATCTGCCATACATTTGCCCACTCAGCTAGCCTGTCCAAGTCACCCTGCATTCTCATAACATCCTCCTGACATTTCACATTGCTACCCAGCTTTGTGTCATCGGCAAATTTGCTAATGTTACTTTTAATCCCTTCATCTAAATCATTAATGTATATTGTAAACAGCTACGGTCCCAGCACCAAACCTTGCGGTACCCCACTGGTCACAGCCTGCCATTCCGAAAGAGACCCGTTAATCGCTACTTTTTGTTTCCTGTCAGCCAGCCAATTTTCAATCCGTGTCAGTACTCTGCCCCCAATACCATGTGCCCTAATTTTGCCCACTAATCTCCTATGTGGGACTTTATCAAAAGCTTCCTGGAAGTCCAGGTACATTACATCCACTGGCTCTCCCTTGTCCATTTTCATAGTTACATCCTCAAAAAACTCCAGAAGATTAGTCAAGCATGATTTTCCCTTCATAAATCCATGCTGACTCGGACTGATCCTTCTACTGCTATCTAAATGTGTCGTAATTTCCTCTTTTATAATTGACTCCAGCATCTTTCCCACCACTTAGCCACCCTCCAATCAGCAGGAACTGTTCCTGAATCTATAGAACATTGGAAAATGATTACCAATGCGTCCACGATTTCTGGAGCCATCTCTTTAAGTACCCTGGGATGCAGACCATCAGGTCCCGGGGACTTAACAGCCTTCAGACTCAACAGTCTATCCAACACCGTTTCTTGCCTAATATAAATTTCTTTCAGTTATCCTTTACCCTAGTTCCTTTGACCACTATTACATCTGGGAGATTGTTTGTGTCTTCCCTGGTGAAAACAGATCCAAAGTACCTGTTCAACTCGTCTGCCATTTCCTTGTTCCCCATAATAAATTCACCCGTTTCTGTCTTCAATGGCCCAATTTTGGTCTTAACTATTATTTTGCTATTCACATACCTAAAGAAGCTTTTACTATCCTCCTTTATATTCTTGGCTAATTTATCTTCGTGCCTCATTTTTTCTTGGCGTATTGCCTTTTTTGTTATCTTCTGTTGCTCTTTAAAAGCTTCCCAGTCCTCCGGTTTCCCGCTCATCTTTGCTATGTTATACTTCTTCTCTTTTATTTTTATACTGCCCTTTACTTCCCTCGTCAGCCACAGCCGCCCCTTACTCCCCTTAGGATCTTTCTTCCTCTTTGGAATGAACCGATCCTGCACCTTCTGCATTATTCCCAGAAATACCTGCCATTGTTGTTCCACTGTCTTCCCTGCTAGGGTATTGTTCCATTGAACTTTGGCCAGCTCCTCCTTCATAGCTCCATAGTTCCCTTTGTTCAACTATAATACTGACACATCCGATTTTCCCTTCTCCTTCTCAAATTGTAGGTTAAAACATATCATATTACGGTCATTACCTCCTAATGGTTCCTTTACCTCGAGGTCTCTGATCAAATCCGGTTCATTGCACAACACTAAATCTAGAATTGCCTTCTCCCTGGTAGGCTCCAGTACAAGCTGTTCTAAGAATCCATCTCGGAGGCACTCCACAAACTCCCTTTCTTGGGGTCCAGTACCATTCTGATTCTCCCAGTCTACCTGCATGTTGAAATCCCCCATGACAACTGTATCATTACCTTTGCGACATGCCAATTTTAACTCTTCATTCAACTTACACCCTACATCCAGACTGCTGTTTGGACCCTGTAGATAACTCCCATTAGGGTCTTTCTACCCTTAGAATTTCTCAGTTCTATCCATACTGACTCTATATCCCCTGTTTCTATGTCCCCCCTCGCAAGGGACTGAATTTCATTCCTCACCAACAGAGCCACCCCACCCCCCTCTACCAGTCAGTCTGTCCTTTAGATAAGATGTATATCCTTGAATATTAATTTCCCAGGCCCTGTCCGCTTGAAGCCATGCCTCTGCTATTCCCACAACATCGTACTTGCCAATTTCCAACTGAGCCTCAAGCTCATCTACTTTATTCCTTATACTTAGTGCATTCATATATAATACTTTTAATTTGTTACTCCCCTCTCCTTTCATATCAATTCCTATTTCACTTGGCCATACTGTGTGATCTCTTCTTGAGCTTTCTACTCTGTTGATTCTGTTGTCCTTTTTAACTTTTCTTATTTTCACTTTCCCTTTAACTCCATCCTTATATTTCCAGTTCATTCCCTCCCCTCCACTACTTAGTTTAAACACATTCATGTTGCAGTGGCAAACCTGTCTGCCAGAATGCTGGTCCCCCGCCTATTAAGGTGCAACCTGTCCCTTTTGTACAATTCATCCCTACCCCAAAACAGATCCCTGTAGTCCAAGAATGTAAATCCTTGCTTCCTGCACCAGTTCCTCAGCCACACATTCAGATCCATTATCTCCCTGTTCCTGCCCTCTCCAGCACGAGGAACTGGAAGCAAACCAGAGATAATCACCCTGGAAATCCTGCTTTTCAGCCTTCTTCTGAATTCTGTGAAGCCCCGCTGCAGAATGTCCTTCCTCTTCTTCCCGATGTCATTTGTGCCGACATGCAGTACCACTTCCGGCTGTTCACCTTCACCCTTGAGGATTCCCTGCAATCGGTCCATGATGTCCTGGATCCTAGCACCAGGATTGGTGTTGACTGAGTGAGGTTATTTGGCTTGGTAATTACTAAGGGGTGGCCTAAGCACTAAAACCCAATAGAAGATCAGCATCCCAGGAGAGGAGGGTGATTTAAATACTTATTTAGTTATTGAGGTCTTAAGAAAAGGCAGAACAGATAATTCTGAAAACTGCTTTATAGAGGTTTGAGAACACAGAATAGGATTTAGGCAGTTTAAATGGTTCAGTATGGAATAGATGGGCTGAAAAGCCTATTTCTGTAATGTAGTACAGGCCATTTGGCCCACATTGTTATGACAGCCTTTTGACCTGTTTTAAGATAAGTTGGAGGCCATGTTGCTTGTTTGAAGAGCTCAGGTTTTGGTGAGTATTTAACGATTGGCTTTATTTGTCACATGTACATCAAAGCAGACAGTGAAATGCCTCATTTGCGTCAATGACTGAGGATGTACTGCGGGGCAGCCTGCAAGTGTCACCATGCTTCCAGTACTAATATAGCATCCCACAACTCACTAACCCTAACCCATACTGTATGCCTTTTGAATGTGGGAGGAAACCAGAGCACCCAGAGGAAACCCTTGTAGTCATGGGGAGGTAGTACAAACTCCTTACAGACAGTGGCAGAATTGAACTCAGGTTACTGGTGCTGTAAAGTGTTACTTTTAATAGCTACGCTACTGTGCCTCTGCTAGACGTCCTGAGTATCCTGGATGTGGGAGGTTATGGTGGGTTGTAGTTAGTAATTAATGATGTATGGGCTTTGCTACCAGGTATGAACCTCAGACAGATATCCCAACAGATGTGGATACAGAGCAAGATCGGGTTTTCTTCATCAAAGCTGTAGCTCAGTTCATGGTGAGTAAACAGCTCTCAGAGTGGGATTGAAGATATTTGTACTACAGAGCGGTGCAACGCCCTGCCAATGTGTGAAATGGATCAGCTTGTGCTTGTGTTTACTCCAAAACAGGCTACTAAAGCTCACATTAAACTCAACACGAAGAAACTGTACCAGGCTGATGGTTATGCAGTGAAGGAGCTGTTAAAGGTTACCACCGTTCTCTACAATGCCATGAAAACAAAGCGAATGGACAGAGATGATGACACTGAAGAAGAGAGTTCCAAGTTCAAATTTGATTTGGGGTCAAAGGTGAGCTCTTTCGACCATGGCTTCTGCCCCCTTTTCCAGACAGACATACCTTACTGATCCCGAGGGAAACTGGGTTTCATTACAGTTGCACCAACCAAGAATAGTGTAGAAATATAGCAATATAAAAACCACAAATAATTAAATAATAATAAGTAAATTATTCCAAGTGGAAATAAGTCCAGGACCAGCCTATTGGCTCAGGCTGTCTGACACTCCAAGGGAGGAGTTGTAAAGTTTAATGACCACAGGCAGGAATGACTTCCTATGTTGCTCAGTGTTGCAACTCGGTGGAATGAGTCTCTGGCTGAATGTACTCCTGTGCCTAACCAGTACATTATGGAGTGGATGGGAGACGTTGTCCAAGATGGCGTGCAACTTGGACAGCATCCTCTTTTCAGACACCACTGTCAGAGAGTCCAGTTCCACCCCTACAACATCACTGGCCTTATGAATGAGTTTGTTGATTCCGTTGGTGTCTGCTAC